>NW_024424786.1:25024080-25064632 GCF_017311325.1 Ursus maritimus
TTTCCCTTCATTCATTCACTTATTCATTCTTTTAGCAAGCCTTTCTGAGAAGTGTGCCATATGCCCACAAGAAGCCTCCTGCTAAAATGATGAAACGGACAATGATGTCCATTTCCAGAAGTAGGAAGACTTAAGGATAGTAAAACGTGGGTTAGAGTTTAGCTGCTACTCAAAAGTGGAAAAACCAAATCTATTTCCACTTTGAATCATGACTCAGGTATCAAGCAGAGCCAATGCTGCTGTAATGCAGAGTACTAATGCCAGCACCCATCCAAATAAATTCCAACCTGTGGCTCATTTGACTACTTTTCTCTCTTTGACTTTCCCTTGGTGAAAGAGCACAGACAAAACTTCCTGCACAAAACAAGGTTTGTACCTTCACCAATGACTCTGTCTTGAGGACTCCCTGATGGTCTCACCGAGGCTTCCTTAGTCGGCACAGTGACCCAGGATGCTTGTACCCAACCTCCCTTCCCTCTCTCCTTCACTTGGGATCCGAGGTGCATCCTGATCTAACGGTTCCCCCAGGCTTCCTCTCAACTCTGTCTCCATTTGCTTTCAAAGACTTTGATTTAGAGAAAATCTAGTTGTGGTATTTGCTTCTTGGGAGACCTGGACTAACAAAAAGATATACCTTGCAGAGAAACATGGTAAGTGAACCATTTCTTAGCCTCAATCTGGTGAATGAGTTATTGAGGAACACAGTAGCTCAGCCCTTATCGAATTGAAAGGAAAGTGAGCAAGTTGAAAGGCTGAGTACTGAGTACTAATTATGTATTGAGCACATGTACTAACTGCTTCTCATGCCTTATCTCACTTAATCCTTTCAATAATCCCCTGTAGTAGTTTTTTTTTTTAATAGATGAAACTGTGGCTCGCCAGCTCATGAGAGTTGGAGGCAGAATTCCAAGCCAGATCTTTATTTTACTTTGTTTACATTTTAAAGTCTATGCTTTTAAGTACTCAGTACTCCAGCCTTGACCAACAGTGTCCTTGATATCTTTTCATATTGTAAGAAAATGCTAATAATATGTCTGTAGAAGAAAAACATTCAATTCACGACCACTAACACTACCACCATCACCACTACCATCATCACCACCCTTCGTTATCATTAGTAGTTACAACTCTAAGGGAAATGTGCAGTTAGTGAGCATTTATATATGCAATCTACTCTTTACTTTTCATGACTTCTTAGTGAATTAGGTGAGCTTTGCAAATAAAGTGCAGAGATGTCTTTTCAAAATAACTCCAGCATTTTTTTTTTCACTGTCATGTTATCTCTTCCTTTATGCCATCTCTTCAGCCAAGGTGAAGTGAAGATGTTGGAATTTAATACTTTCTTAATACACCAGTTTTAACTGCAAATAGGACCCTTGAAAATTTGGTTTCACAGCTGGACTCAGCAGGACAAAGCTCATGTCTTTATTCTAGAAACAGCTTTCTCTCCAGGACCAGGAGGATTGGGCAATTTGGGTGGTATTATAGGAAACCTTTTGCCTCTGGGTCAAAGTTACTGGGCTCCAGACCAAGTCAGTAATGATCAAATGCCAGTCTGTTTGACAGCTGTCTGGTGGCCTTTGTGATAAGGCCTACAGCCAGTCGCTTACGGGCAACCTTCCATGCTGCATTCGGTATCTGCTGCCATTTGTAATGACAGGCACAGCAGAAAGGTTGGCAGTTCAAATAGGCATGGAGACCCTTGGTACCCATTACTGGAGACCAGCATTTAAACCCTAATTCAATAATAGCCCCCAAACCAATAGCAATTTCTTTCCAAAAGAGGGGCCTTTCTCTGGCCCACCTGCCCCACTCCTCACCCCACAACTTTCTCTTTCCAATAGTGAGATGAAAATTTACCTTTGAATTAAACACAAGGTCAGATGAAATAAGTCACTGTGAGCAGTCATTATATTTTCTGTCACTGGACCAATTAAGATTTCCAGCTGTCAGGTTTTGATGTTGCAGCTCCATAAAAAACGACACTGAGATGCATTGATCTGTGTCAAAGCCACTTCAGAGGGAAAATTGGACCAAAAATAATGATAATTGTCATAGGATGTCATGCTATTAAATGAAAACATAAAAAGCAAAATGCTGTGGAGAATCTGCAAAGTCGATCCTTCTCGTCGAGGTGAGACCACATTACACTAAAGCAAACCCACTGCTTCAATGACTGTCCTACCTCTGTAGTGGATACTCTCCCTGGTCTCTAAGATAAAACTCTGCCTAGTTAATGCTAATTTGATTTCCATTGCATTTTCAAACTCAATATATAAATATAAATACAAATATATATAATCATTGGGATAAAAGAATCTTTGCTAGAATTTCAAGATTTAGGCAAAGTAGGTCATCTTTTTGCTATACTTTAAAAGAGTTCAGCCTATTAGATTCACTTTACCAAAAATGCAAACTTCATCTAATGTTTGTATGAATGTAAAATTTTCTTATGTCCATCAACTTTGAGGGGTATGTATGGTTATATATAACTTTGTTCTTTGATGGACTTCTAGTTGAAGAAAAGTACAGCATTTTTTGGAAGTGAAATGGGGAGTGAGTAAAGGAGGTTAAAAGTACATATCAAATAATCATCACAGGAAGAAATGGGGTGTTCCAAGGACACAGAGGAGAAAGGGTGCCCCTTGGCTCCTTGCCCCCCGAATGACTGAAAATACAAGAAGCAGGGTTTAATGAGCAAAGATGTGTTGCTAAGATGTTATTGAACCTACCATAGGATGAAAGAATGGGAGGTGACCCTATAATGATCTCATTATTTGAATATTTATTTCTTTGAAGGAGGAGTTCATTATTTTACCTTTCCCTGAGCCTGGAACAAAAAACGTAAAAATCTGAAATAACTTTAAACTCAAAAGAATCGTTTTTTGTCTGAACACACTGTCAGGTTCAAAGTTGGTTTCTTGTTAGAGGGTACAACACATTTTTCCATGGAATATAGTCCTACTTCACTAGTGATTTCAACTTGACTATCCTATAAAATAATCATTTGGATAAGAGAATCTTACTAGAATCTCAAGAGCTATGCAAAGTAGGTCATCTTTTCTTCTGCTTTAAAAAAGTTCAGCTGACTAGATTCATTTTGCCAAAAATTTAAATTCCATCCAATCTTTGCATTCATGGAACCTAAAACTCTTTTTTTTCTATCAATCTTGAGGGGCATTGAAGGATAGTTCTAAATGTAGATTTTTACCCTTTGCAAATTAATGAGATATGAGCTAATAGTGAACTAGAGCCACTTTCATAGGCTCACAAGATGCAATAATCAGACTTTTAAGAATTTTGTGATTCAGCTATTGAACACTGCCATGATTAAAATTAAATTATATGAAGTTGGAGGTAAATTATATTTTAAAAAGTAATACATATTCAAAACTCATCACTTCCTCATGATTTTGATACTTTTTACTACTGTCCTGGCTATTGGAATAGATGGCAGAAATACTATACTATGGTGTGCTACTGCACATCTCTTACCAGCTCTGTGTTCAGCGATATCACCTCGGTAACTCTGTTTCATTATTTCCCTTTTATCTTCCTTGCTAACATAATGAAAATAGTAACCAACGTTAATGTTGGAACCACGTTCACGTGCATTGTGAACATTGGCTATGAAAGCAAGAGTTCAGCTAAAATTAATCAGAGCTTTGTATGAGAATCAATTAGCTATTGGGAATAAAGTATATTGCACATTTTGTTAATAATTATAAATTTCATGCTACATGTGCTTTACGTTGGTAGAATTTATAATAAACTTATGCATGTGTATATTCACAGTGTTTATTGCCATTTTCTTTTAGTGGGGAAGGGAGCCAGTGGTTAAACATTTATCAGCAAACCACTGGTAAAACTGACTAGCAAAATAACATCAGATTATGGAGGGCTTTACAAACCAGGCAAAGTAAAATATATCACTGCCATACAGAGGAGTGGAAATCATCTTAATTAATCTTTGCATAGATCCATGAAATTTAAGTGGCCTTCACAAAAATTTGGCACATTTGCTCAGAGAAACGTGGAGATAGCATTTCACTGTTTCTTTCAAGACTGCTACTTGAGTGAACATGAGCTAACAAAGATCTTCTGATGAAGGTAGGGCTCTAAATGAAACTTCAAATGAAGAGGAATAATATTTTCATGGGTTTCTTTTTCCTGCACATTAAAGCACCTTAAAGACTTTTAGCTTACTGTAATTTGCCTCTTTTCCAAGGTGAAAAAAATAAATTAAGCATGATACACCTTCCAGTCAGTACCTATATTTTTAGAATTGCATGAAATAAGGAGTGTTTTGCAGCTCTTTTCCTATAGATTCCTTCTAGACAGTTCATTTTTAAAGAAATAATATGAAGTGCTTTTAAAAGCACTTTCAATAGATTTCAATCATCATCAAATAGATTTCAATGTACAAATATGTATGCACAGGAATTTCCTGCATCATTTACAATAATGATAAAGTAGAAAGAACACCAAAAAAGGACCAGCTAAATATCTTACAGCAATGCACCCAAGCAATGCTATATACTCATTAGGAAGAATGAGGAAGATCTATATGCAACAACATGGGATGATTTCAAGCAAATGTATGCAGCCCAGACTGCATGGTTTGAATGTAGTATGTTAAAAATTGTAAGTATATTATATTTGAGTAAGCATAGAACATTTTTCAGAGAATTCATTTTAAACTGCTAACATTGATAACCTCTGAGGAATGGGGAACTTGGTTTGGGGGCTTTTACATTTTATTTTTTTCTATATGGTGTGCATGCGTGTGTGTGTTTTCAATGAGCAAGCATTAATCTAATAATAACAAATGCCAAGAAGTCATCTTAGAAAACAGATGTTCCAGGTAGATTTTAGTCTTTGCTTTTTCTTGCAGGGGGAAGTAGGAAGGGAAGGATTATAACATTGACAGTCCAAATGTTATCAAGGGAAATAGTTGCGAAAGTGTGCAAAACCCCCAGCTCCTTCCAAGGTCATAAACATTACAGTCTGTGGAGAAATGAAGAAGTCTCCTCTACCAGTGTGTGTGTGTGCACGTGTGTGTGTGTGCGCACACACACACACACACGTGCACACACACACAGAGTGGAGTTATTAAGCCATATCAGTATTTAAGATCCAAAGAAATTTAGTAAAATCCAACCAGTTCTCTCCCTTTTTCCTTTTTCATGATGCTGTAGCATCTGAACTAGAAGCTATTTCATGAAGTTAATGGCAGAAAAATTAACCCATAAAAGGATGGACTCTATGTGGCTAGCAGGGGCATTTGAACATTCCTTCAAGGATACACTGAGACTAGTGGAAAGCAATGGCATGTTTTTGATGACTGGAGGAAATTTTGCTTGTGTCCTTGCTCTTAGCTTTATAGGGGTTCAGTGGTAAGCAGTGCAGACCTTTCTTCCTTGCTGCTGTTATCCCCAAACTCTTTAACCACTACACATTTTCAGTTCCACGAGCTCAGAATACCTCTCGGTGAGAAGGTAGAATAGAAGGGCAGAAAGCGTTAACATGAGGGGCATATGGGAATAGTGGAGAGGAAAATGAAATAAGCATGAAATAACTCAACTAGATCAGAAATAATGACACTAATTATTTTGCCTCATGATGTATGACACTGGACCTAAATCATTATCTGATCTTTCACATCAGATATATTTTAAACAAAGCCAGTTCAACATCATTTAGGGAATAGATAGATAGATAGATAGATAGATAGATAGATAGATAGATAGACAGATAGATAATTAGCCATCTTGGGCAGCAGGTGTCACTCCACCCCACCTACTCTTTCCACTTAAATGATAGGAAATGCCAAGAAATCTTACTCATACTTCCACTTGTTTATTCAATCATTTTTTTAGCATGCAATGAGCATTAACTCTATGCCAGATACTATGTTTAGTTGTGGTGATAAAAAGAATTAGTGAGATTCATCCTCTGCAATTTGAGTCATGATTACTTCAGTGATCTCGTCTATTACAACTTTCCCCTTTCTGTTACCCCCTTTTTTCCCTCCAGGATGCATTCTGTTCTTTTATCTTCAGAAATTTGCACTGATAATTTGTTCCACTTGAGATGCCCTTTTGCTCAATATCCACACAGCTATCTCCCTCTGTCCCAATCAAGTCTTTGCTCAAATGTCAACTTCTCATGTATTTTCTGTAATACTATACACTGTATTTATTTATTAAGTTTGTAATTTATTGTCTACCTCCTTGCTCTACAATGGTAGATTCTTAGAAGAAGGGCTCTTATTGATTTTATTCATGATGTAGCCAGAGTACTAAAAATAGTGCCTAGTATGTGCCAGTTTTCCAATAAATACTTTTTTCAACAAATGAATGAACATGATATACACAAGGAATGTTTTGAATTTCCTGCTTTTAATTCTTAGTTTTTGAAAGATCTCCTTCTTGTTGTTTCTGATGTTTTCTAACTCAAATCTCTTTTCACCTCTAGTAACAATTATGATTCTTCTGGTCAAAGTTTTTTCCTTCTTTCTGGTACTTGGATGCACTTCTTTTTGTCTACTGGGTTAATTGATCTCTATTTGAATGTTTGTAAAACCTACTGTGAATTTATATTTGTAATCACCTTCTGCAATATTTAAGTAAAAACACAGCAGTATGTAGCACAAAGTGATTATGTGTAAGAAAGAGTTGCGGAGCACATAAATAAAATTTAATATTCATAATAATGTAGAAGGAAGGCAAGGAGACTGGAACCCCCCCACCACCACCACCAAAGAAACTGGGATGGAGAAAATAAGAGGAAGAAAATCTTCACTAATTTCTTAAAGGGAAGTTGAATCACAAATTCTCAGACAAAATGACTTGTCATAAACCTAAGTAGTAGTCTCTATTGTTTTCTCAAAGATGACCTGATTTTTTAAAAAAATCTAATAAATGTTATGATGCGACAAACTTCACTGAGATATATTGCATTGTTTTCTGAATCAGAAGGAACTTCTTTCCAAAGAATTGCTCCCTTCTAACAAATAAACTTCGAATCAACTGAGGGAAGTGTCCTATGAACACAGCTCTACCTGCCTCCAGGAAGAATATATAAAGTCTCTTGAAAATTGACTATTTCTGAACTACTGATATATTCCTGTCCAAAAGATGTTATTTTTTCAGGCTTAGATTAGACAATGTGGATTCCCTGAGCTAATCCGTGGGCCTTTACTGATTATGGAAGGTTGGTGATATTGATGAGTTGGCTTGACAAGCCGAAAGGGTTTTCATAATCTTGATATCAACATGTTATAGGACTTTCACAAATAAACCATTCTCAGTGAGTCTCAGGTTTCTCACCTGTAAAGTGAATTAATTTGGAAAAATCTCATCTCCAAAGTCTCCCAAATCTCTGATATAATGATTTTACGAAATAATTTATAAATTATGATAAGATGTCTCACCTAGCTGGAGCGGAAGTACTTTATACAAAATAGCTGCATTGATGGAAATGTTTTCTTGGTAAATGCATCCATATTTTTAACTTGGAGAATGAGAAATATATTTCCTGTTTCTGTAGCTCTGGATTTTCATGAGCAGAAAATCCCTTTCCCCTAACTAACAAGTTACTTGAATAAAGTCATTCAGCTGAATAAATGACAGGATCAGCACTCCTAGGTCTTAGCCTAGTCATTTACTGTCAGTCATTATATGCAGAGAGTGTTTTTCCATAGTCTTGGCACTGTCAGCAGAGATGAAAGAGTAACAACAATAAAAAATCCATCTGAGAATGGAAGAAAAGGTAGTTAAACTTAAATAAGTGTTAAAAGCTTTTATTCCTTTCAAGAAGTCCTTGAAGCAAGGGGCTGATGTTCTATGAGCAAGCTACGTACCTTCAGTTTATTTAAATCTCTAATGAGTGGAAAGGACTATCTCAACTGTGAAGGCATTCTTTAGAGCAAGGTATTGCAGGCAAGTCAAACCAGCATAATTACTAAGATTTTCTCTTGGAAATGAGCTTGAAAGTTCTAAGCATGATGTTGAATGTGCCTCCAGTTGCTGTGACCAAAGACATCTACAGTTGAGAACTCCAGTTGCTGTTTCCCAGTTGCTGTGACCAAAGACATCTACAGTTGAGAACTGAAGTTCTTCTGTTTTGTATATAACGTTTTGTCTCAAAGCATGGGACCTTTAAGGGAAGTCTGTAACTTTATAGCCAAGTGACCTTGGACAGGTGAATTCAACCATCTGAAACTCCATGAAATAAGAATGGTTGGAATGGAGTTTGGATAAAGTGATTTTTAAGAGCATCTTCCTGCTCTCCCATTTTGTGGTTCTTGGCAACTTCATTCCTCATTTTTTTTTAAAGATTTATTTATTTGAGATAGAGAAAGAGAGAAAGACAGCACAGGGAGGGTCAGAGAGAGAGAGAGATAGCAGGGGGAGAGGCAGAGAGAGAGAGAGAAACTTCAGCAGACTCCTCGCTGAGTTTGGAGCTGGACATGGGGCTTGAGCTCATGACCCTGAGATCATGACCCTGAGATCATGACCTGAGCTGAAGCCAAGAGTCAGACACTTAACCTACTGTGCCAACCAGGGGTCCCAACTTCATTCCTTGTAACATCACCTTGCTCCTGTTTATAATGAATGATTTTGTTCAGTCAGAAGAAAGTTCTGAGAAGCCACACGATCCCCATCATTGGCCCAATCACCATCTCATCCAGATTTGGCTCCTGTGCATGACCAACAGTTAGAGTGAGACCAAGCAGTCACCATCCCTATCCCCACTGTCAATCTCTGTCTTCAGTGCCCAGATAGAAAATCCAATACCAAGGATAACAGCACAGGGAATCATGGTCTGGGAGGCTCATATTGGAAGTACATGGCAGAGAAAAAATGTCATTGCAAGGAAGACTCTGGAGATAGCAAAGTGGTTAAAATGATTTGATTTATTTATCAAGAATGACACAAAGAAAGATTTTTGTTGACACTAAACTGCCATAAAAGACCCAGAAAGTTCCATCACGATACAGGAGATGAAGAAATTATAGAGTGGTGTTCTTGAAAAAGAAATAAGTGAGGGGGCAGGTCCTGGTGGATTCCAGTGCCAGACAGTAACAATGCCAGAGACCCTAGACATTTCACACTTTATGTCATAGGGCTTGTCTCCACAGTTGGCAGCAGAACTGTGAAAAGATCAATAGTGGAGAAAAGAAGGAGGAGATGGAGAGTGCTCCAGAAGGCCTTGGCTCCTGAAGTACTAGATGCAGGGACTCAGTGGATCTTAATCACAGTTTTCCAACCCCCAGGCAGACAATAGTGACATAGGACGCTGATAATCAGGTTGTAGAAGGATGTAGTGGGCCAGTGTACCTGAACCTTTATTGGGCAATAGACAAAAGTTCTACAAGGAATGTACTGAAGTGAAGTACATTCCAGGAGATGAAAGCCAACATAAAGCAGCATCTTATCATTAATAGCTCTGTAACTCCAATACTCAGCCAGAAATGCAAAATCTTAAAACCACATGATGGCGTAGAACGAACAACATGGAATGTCTACCAGCTGCGGAGATGCTTTCTTTATCAACCCTACTATTATTGAGGATGGTCATTTAATAAGAATATGGAATTCTAGCAATAAGAACTATAAAACATTTTTTGAGCTAAAGATCTCAAAAGCTGGGGCTCCTGGGTGACTCAGTTGGTTAAGCATCTGCCTTGGGCTCAGGTCACAATGCCAGGGTCCTGGGATGGAGCCCCATGTTGGGCTTCCTGCTCAGTGGAGAGCCTGCTTCTCCCTCTACCCCCTGCTCATGCTATATATTTTGCTATCTCTCTCTCTCACAGATAAATAAATAAAATCTTTAAAAAAACCAAGATCTCAAAAGCTTGCTTTTTCATCATTGACTGGATAACTACAACTATTTTAATTACTGTCTGTATTATCTACACAGCACGGTTATGGACTGAATGTTGTTTTTTGTTTGTTTATATTAAAGACATTTCTCTTCAATAATGATAAGCGTGCTATAAAAAAAGCCTATTTTTTTTTCTCAACACACCTTTAAAAGCTATAAAGTTGTTGACATCCGGTAAGTTGGTATTTTTAAAAAGCTCATTTGAAAGGCTCATTTGGAATATAATTTTACAAATTAGTTTTTTTCCCAAATAAAATGAAACATGCAAGCAACTGTTTAAAATGGCCCTAAATACTTGTAAAAAAATGGGTGGTTTTATTTCACAAAACTGAAAGTCTTCTTGTTCTTCAAAATCCTGTCTTCCAATTTTTGAAAATGGCATTAAGTGCAGGTGCTGATAACAATAATAAAGGAGTAACTACTAACATTTATTTAGTGGCGAACTCTTAAGCCACCTTTACTTACTTAATATTAAATCCATCCTAAGAGGTAGGCAAACTTCATTCACACTGGAATTGCTTTGACATTGACTTGCTTTAGAATATGAACTTAATCTAGAATTCATTGAACTAAGGATTCATCATCAATCTGTGAACATCTTTGAATTTGGTTCAAAATATATACAGAATGGGGTGCCTGGGGCTCAGTCAGTTAAGCATCTGGCTCTTGATCTCAAGGTCATGAGTTCAAGCACCATGTTGGGCTCCACATGAAGCCTACTTAAAAAAAAAAAAGAAAAAAATATATATATAGAGAGAGAGACAGAGAGAGAGAGAGAGAGAGGTGTGTGTGTGTCTATGTGTGTGTAGGTATGTGAATTTCTAAAGATTAGGGTATATGGCTTTCTTCAGTTTCTCAAAGTGCTCTATGACCCTTTCCATTTAAAAAGGTTTAAGATTTTCATCTACACAGATGTTTGGAAAAAGTAATTTGACCCAAATTTTAAAAGATGATGACAAAAAGTTTGTAGAAGAAATAGGATGCATCGTAGGAGATTTTAGCTAGCATTTATTGCATTCTTGCAAGAACATTAAAAGCTGTCCTTTGATTAGTGATGTGTGTAGATTTTTGAAGGGTATGCCAACTTTCTCCTTTTGCTCTTTTTCTCCTGTGTGAAATATAATACATGAAATATGACCTAAGCTATTAATCTAAACATTATTCTCATTAGTTTCAAAGCACAGTTATTGTTCCAAAGTATTTTTACAAATGGCACCCTGCTTCATTTTGCCTGTGCTTTTACATTCAAGACCAAACAAAGCTTACTATCCCCCCTTCTCTTCGATGCTGAGCTAAAAAGCAGAGCTTGGTATCTCCAATTCCAGCTGTGCTTTTATTGTGCTTTACATCAATCAAAGCTTCAAAAAGATTCCAGAAAGATTTTTCTCAGTTTTCACATCAGAGGGGTTTGCACAAAATCACTGTGCAGTAGGGGGGCACTGATAAGAAATCTCAGAAGGAAAGAAAGTGTATGGGTAGGAAGGTTCTGGGAGAGAAGGCTGGTGAAGGATTATCAATGTCCTAGAAAAAGTTTTCTGATGGAAAACAGTACAATTTGAAGCACATTGGAAGAGTCATTTACAATAATCTGCAACCTTTGAGCAATACTAGATGCTACAGTGGGGACAGTGGGTAATAAGGAGACTGAAATGTACACGGGTCAGATGAACCCATCTAGAACTCCTCTTATGTGGGTGCTATTGTCCTCCTGAAGGATTAGGGAGCCCTTTAGGTCTCTGGCGATGGCAAAAGAGAGCCTCTGACTATAACTGGCAGGTCAGTACAGGAATTAATTCCTACCTTTCTTCAGGCTTTTTTTTTTTTTTAATTAGAGCCCCGATTACTGTCATTCTTGTCTTCAGCTGCCACAAATCTCTCTCTCCCTCTCCCTCCCCCACTCCCTCCTTCCCTCTGGCCTTCTCTGCCTCTCTCTCTCTTATTAACATATAATGTTCCTTTAAGTAAATAGCAATCAAGAATTCTCAACTATAAGGTATTTTGGGGTTTTCCAGTGCTTCCTCTCTAGGCAAACAGCCCCCAGTGAGGCATGGGGTAGCATTCTTCCTTCCATACTTTTCTCCTTTTCTATCTCTACCACCTTTTACTTTTCTTCTCCTTTTTAAAAATCTCTTCCTTTTCTTTTTTTTAACTTTGGTGTGAAAAGCCCTCACATTATTACATATCTGGTAAAACATTTTGTTATCTACCATATGTTGAATCTCTATAACGTCCCAAGACCTGTATTAAGTCCTTAACATGCATCATCTCCTACACATAGCAATACCACCATCGGATATTTATCCCCATTTTACAGATGGGGAAACTGAGTTTTGGGGATGTGATGCTCATTTAGCAGTATTACACAGCTGAATAATTGTAGAGGTAGGACTGCAACTTAGGACCTTCCCCTTCCAGAGAGCTGAGCCCACCCTCACTATGCTAGGATAACTCAAAGTACTCAAGAACAACTACAACTGATCCCTGAAGGTCAAATCCAAAGAACTATGGCCAAGATCTTTAAAGGAAAAAGTCACCTCAGATTCTTAATTTTCACCCGCCCCCAACAAGATGGAGACCTATGTTTGAACACTGGCCCAACAGCAACCCACTATAAAACTTCAGGTGCATAGTCAGACTTTTTTGACTTTGCATTATCAGCTGACAATTAGAATGCTTACTCTACAAACAAAAGGCCAATCATTTGTCAGGCTGATCCCCCATTAACTCACCCACCTACATACTCCATTCAATTTCAGCCTTCTTGGTATGCTCCTAGTTGTTTAACCTGACCAATAATACTCCCTCTATATTGATACACCTGTCTTTTAAGACACAGGTGAGTTTCCAACATCTCCTTGAAATCTCCTCTGACTATTCTAGCCCACACTAATCTCTGAATGTGTACTGACCACTCACAACACATGCTATTAGCAACACACATCTAAGCACTTGATTCAATAAAATTTTTCCTTGGCAAAGCTGTGCCTTGAAAAAAGTAACTATCTTACATGATTTAATCTTTTCCTTTGTTTCTTAGCATAGTGCTAAAACAATATCCCGACAAGACAGGAGATTTCCATCTGAAATCTCCCTGTTATTTTGGAATAGGTAGGCATTGCAGGGAAGCAACAGAACCTGCCCAAGTGCTAAAATTTTTTTCATTACGTTTGTAGTATGAATTGGTCTTTTCTACACAAAGTAATGTGAGAATATCTCCATGGTTCCTTAGAAACGAACCCCAAATTTCTGGCTAGACCCCTCGATTTGTTACTTTTATTATTTCACTTATTATACCCTGCTTGAGCCAGCCACTCAATAGATAAACATATTCTTCATGATCATTTTGTCACAATATCCCTTGACTGATGACCTCAAACAATGGGCAACCGTTAACAAGAGTGCATCGCAGAGTTATTATTTTCCTAAGAGACATACTACTCTGAGACCTATAAATGGGCCCACATTAGTATTGAATCTAGAATCAACTAACTCATTTATTTTTCACCTTAAATGGATATAAATGCTTTTTTTTTTTTTTAAGTTGGCCCATTCCCAGCATGGAACCCTTTGTGGGGCTTGAACTCACGACCCTGAGATCAAGACCTGAGCTGAGATCAAGGGTCAGACACTTAATCGACTGAGCCACCCAGGTGCCCCTGGTTTTTGTTTCATGTTATAAATAAGTGCTCTTTGTAGAAAATTCAGGATAGCACAATGAATTAAATAAAAGTCATAACACTGAGGCATTCATTTAAATCATTTTCCTACATATGTTCCCCAGTACACACACTAACACATACCAAACACCAGAATGGGATTATAGTATACATTTTTTTTTTCTGTGTCTTCCCTTTTCACTTACTACATAAATAGCATAAAGTTGGCTACAATTCAAATGTTTTTAAAGGCTGAGTTGTGGATATAATCTATTTTGACTCTGCATTGTTTTTAAATGTTTTATATCCTATATTTGATATATATTACATTTTTATGTATTATAAACAACACAGAAATGGAAAACCTTGCTTGGAGTTGACCAACCATACTTCAGGAGTTGAGAACACAGAAGTACTGCAAGCCATGGTGATATCAGATATGGCATGGGGATGAGGACATTGTTTGGAAGGGGAATTAAAGTGCCAAGGAGAGTATTTCAGAGTCGATAGCAACATTTCCAGTAAGAGAGGGTAAGGGTTCTTAAATCTTAACTTCCTGACTTCCCACAAAATTAGGGAGTTTGGGGAAGGAAAGACTGAGGAAGTTAGAAGATGAAACAAACAAACAAACAAAAAACACCCAATAGTCACTAGCTTTTGGTGATGAATTCATAGTGACAGGCTCTCTGGCCAAGGTTTGCCTCACAGCAGCAGGTACCCCACAGGACAGAGGTCAGAAATGGAGAGACAGGCATGGGAACACACACACACACAGCTTCACGATACGTAAATTTATGAGATTTATAAAATTGCCAACAGAGAATGCACATAAAGAAGAGAAGTGGCCCAAGGACTTCAGCATAGTCAGAAATTCAGTAAATCTACCAACTCTAATATTATGATTATTTACTTAGGCTCTCAGTACTCAGTATTGCCCAGTACTCTCATGGCCTCCCACCTATAAAATGTTGATAATAGTTACTTGCCGCTGGGGGATTCGTTGATAGAATGTTGGCAAAGCACATAAGAATCTTGGGATGGAATACTCCAGGCAGACACACTATGTTATTATTACGGTCACCACTGTTCTCTTTCCTATTAGGAGACTGCTTATTTCTCAGCTACCCTAGAGCTTTGATGGACTTCTGAGAAGGTAAGCTCAATTCTTCTGCTCGCTGGTAGAGAGTGATAACTGCTAACCTTGCCAATGAGGCAAAAATAGCTGATGCCAGGGCATCTCTTCATTTCCTAGGAAGACTCCAAAAGTGGCAAGGCACATGGCTGCTCAGTCTTCAGTGAGTGGAGGGCTTTCAACCCAGTCTTTTGTGAAGACTAAGCATCAGAATCAAAAACTCCAAGGGGATCTTAGAAGCAGTGGTAGTCTATGATTTTCAGGACAACCTAAGGAGCCAGTCAGCTGGGGAAGGAACACCAGACCTGCACTTCTCTTTGCTGCTGCACCCACGGGCTCCATGCACAAGTTCTTCAGAATCATCACTGAGCCTAATAGAGCTGTCTGGCCAGCACTGTGTAACGAAAGAGAAAGACAAGCAAACCTGAACAATTTTGGCTAACGTATTAGATATGGTTTAACTGCACCTTTCCAGGAAAAGGTATTCTTTTAATACCCAAGTTTTACTTTGCTTGAGTTTTAAGGTTTTAGAGAAAGGAATGTAAAAAGAAAGGGAGAATGATAAATTAATAGAGATTTATCAGTTTGTTTAAAAAATATGTTTAAAATTTTTTAAAATACCTTAGGAGCCTTATTAGCTGATCACTACCCTATTTTTGCAAGGTGCTGACAAAACCAAACCAGAAATAAAAAAAAAAACCCAAACACATACTTTCCCTCAAATCACAAGGGCATTCTCTCACCACCTTGCCTGCCAGATAAAGCTGAGTGTCAGGAGAGCTAAACATCTGGGTAGGAGTAAGATAAAAATATCTGGGACGCCACCACCATATGTTGCAACAAAATGGCCAGCCCCATTCATCCAGGCTTTGTTTATGCTTTATATTAATGGACCCAGTCAGGGTAACCAGGCAGCCAACTAGCAGCATATGTTGCTCACAATGTGGCTGCCTCGATGCCATTTTCAGAGGCAGTGCATGGGTAGACATCAGCCTCTGCACTCAGACAACTTAGCGGCGACAGCACCAGGCACTTGGTTCAACGCCTGGAGTTGAGACATTCACTTTACCTGCTTACCAAACAGGAGTTTTGAAGTTTTGAACCAGTGTTGACATTTCGGACAAAGTTCAGGGAAAAAAGATGGGGGAGGGGCAACAGGAAGATTCTACATACTGTCCTATCTGCATTGGTTTCTTAGACATTCCTCAGTTCAAAGTTTCCATTGGTTCCCCAGAGCTTACAGGATAAAGTCCAGACCTTCACTGTTAAGGATCATGGTGAGGATGCTGGCTTCTACTTTGAATAAAATGGGAATCAATTAAGATTTTGAGCGGAGGAGACACGAGCTCTGATTTACAATGAGGAGATTGGAAAGGAAGAGGAGTGGAGAAAATATCCAAAGATCCATACATATTTTGGCTTCACTTTGCTCTTTATCCTTACCTCTCTCTGCTCCCCAGCATTAATTACCATTAGATGTGTGTCTTCACTGCCCCCAGTATCCTTAATATGCCGCACTCATCCCTACACCCAGAAGTGGTTCCTTTTTTCCTTCCTATCTGAAAATGCTTTCTTCTGTGTAAACTCTATTCATCTTTAATTATTTAGCCCCAACTTTACTACCTAAAGAAAATGTTATCTCTCCACTTTATCCTTGGAATATCTGTAGATTATAATCACCTCCACACCTTGTCTATTGTCCCCTCACAAATAATGGATATTATGGTCTAGACTGTATGGATAACATGGACAAAAATTTGATATTCTCATGTATTCAGGAGACTAAACAATGATAATAATTAGGTATAAATAGAAAGCTTTGACAAGTCCCTGAGAGGGTTTTATAGATTCATTCATTCATTCACCCATTCATTCATTCAACTTTTAGTAAGAGTGTATATAAGAACTGTAGGGCTAAAGGTACATGAAATGTGGACCCTGTCCAAGAGGAACATCAGTCTAAAAAAGTAGGAATATGATTTGAGGAACAAAGATGAACTTCCTGGTTAGAGAAAAAACAAGGTCTAGTAAAAAATGCTCTGATGCAGGCACACTGGGATAGCAAGAATTAGCTGGGCAGACTCTGTCACACTGGCATCTCTCCTGTTCTGCTTTTAGAGCCTGGTATGTGAGCACAGGAGGAAAAGCTCTACCCCAAATGCTTCATGGCTCCATAGAGCTATCACAGACTGAATGCAATGTCTGAGATTAGTCTTTAGTGCTCGAATGGGAAGAGGCTGAGACACAATCTGCCAGAGGCAGGCCAAACGAACACACTAGCCGGGCTGCAGACAGTGGCAGCAGGGACCGCGGAGTGCCAGACCCCAGCACAAGGAAGAACAGCGCTGTCAGCAATTGTTCCATGAGGGCTCTAGCTACAGCTGGAGTTCCCAGCTGAGGTTGTAGAGTTCTGGCTGCCCGGCGTGGCAGGAAGTGCTTGCTGAGAGACAGCCTGACCAAGAGGCTGCTAGGGGTCTAAAAGAAGGGAAAAAAGGCTTAGACCTTTGACGCCAGAGGAAATTTGGGATTGGCAGTTCCAGAGCTTGAGGAAAGACTGCCCACTTTTCAATCCAGACCATTCAAGGATGAACAGCTGCTATGGCTAGGAAGCAGGGTTAGTCTTTTTTACTACTTTTTAAAAATTGAGTTCAGCTTTTTTGATAGTTTTTTTTTTTTTTTAAATTTCTGGAAACCACAGAAACTCATAGTCTCCCAACTAATAATGGAATCAAGAACTGAATGGGTGTTTCTTACCCAAGGGTCTTTGTTTTTCCACACTAAATGAAGTGGCCCAAGACAATGAGTAGGTGAACCTGCATGACTGTGGTACACACTCACATTGTAATCCTAGATTTCGTCATTCTGAGCCATCTCCTTTCAGTCCATTTTCCTCAGGGCATCCACGGCGCAACATCTAAGTCAGAGCCTGTTTCTTCTCTACTCGGGACACTCTAATGACTTCCCATTTTCTTGGGAGCAGAAGGCGAAGCCCTTACAGTGGCCCTGAAGGCCCCAGACTCACCAAGCTTCACTGTACATCTGCCCTTCCTCTGGCTACTCTCCGCTTAGCTCATTCTGATCCTCCTGATTGCAATGAGCTGCCTGCTGCTTCTTGAGTCTAGGCAGGGTCCCACTTCAGGGCCTTTATACTTCTTTTTTTTTTTTTTTAAGATTTTATTTATTATTTGATAGAGCAAGCACAAGTAGGCAGAGCGGCAGACAGAGGGAGAGGAGAAGCAGGCTCCCCGCTGAGCAGAGAGCCCTATGTGGGGCTCAATCCCAGGACCCTGGGATCATGACCTGAGCCGAAGGCAGACGCTTAACCAACTGAGCCACCCAGGCGCCCCAGGGCCTTTACACTTCTTGTTTGCTTTGCCTCAGATGCTCTTGCCCAAGCTGCCCCACGGCTCACTTTTTCATCTTTAGCAAGTGTTTTCTCAAGGGCCACCTTCTCAGTAGGTCCTTCCTTAGCCATCCTTGAAAACAAAAACAAAAACAAAGAACTATATCCACCACCCCCACAAACAAACTCTCTTCACCTTTCTGTCTCCTTTATTCTTCTCCAAGCTCAGAGTCTATACTTCACTTGAATATTCTGTTTGTCGTGGGTATTCCTCCACTACAATTTGGGCAGCAGGAGGAGGGGTGTTTGTCATTGTGTTCACTGCTCTGTCCTTCACGTCAAAGACAAAACTTGGCTAGTAGTAGCCATCCAGTAAACGTACTGAATAAGCTACCACATGTCTTATTGATCTGACCAGAGCCTTCCGATCTGGTCAGGAAAACATTTTGTCTATCTTTTATGTGTCTTGTGAGCTCCATCATGCTTCACACAGAGATGGAGCCAAGCCCATCATCCATGTATGGATTCCTTGCCCAACCAGGTGATATTCTTAAATCATTGTTTTTAATGACTCCTAATTTATCAAATAAAAAGAAGGATCTGATGTTTTCTTATTTTACTTCTGCTAAGGCCATATTAATAATCAAAGTAATAACTGTTTATAATTTGTATTCATATACTTTAGAAATCATGTTTGGGATCAAAATGATCTGAGTTCTTCAAACCTACAGGGTTCTATTATAGGCTGCTACCCTTTTATTCATAGAACTCAAAGAACTAGAAAACTGGAAACAATAAACAGCAAGGAAGCACAGAATGCATTTGTTATGGGACTCCCTAGTTTACTAGTTTCTGAATTTATAAAGTAAGGGAATTAGGTACAGAATTAAATGATATTTATTAGTTCCCACCAGGAGTCCTAGGCCTGCTGCATACATTAGCCCATTTATTCTTTCAATCTGTCTCTAAAGTAGCTACTATTATAACAATAAAAATGCAATAAGAAATTAATGGACTATCAGTAACAGCTAGTTATGTGGTAGAGCCTTAACCAGCAGCCTGCTATACCAGGGATTGGCAAACTGTGGCCATGGGCCAAACGTGGCCGGCTGCCTGTTATTTAAGAAAAAAAAAAAAGTTTTATTTGAATGCAGGCATACCTATTTGTTTATGTATAGCTGATGGCTGCTTGAGCACTACAATGACAAAACGGAATTGTTGCAAGAGAGACTATCTGGCCTGCAAAGTAAACTTACTTACTATATGGCTCTTTACAGGAAAAGTTTTCCAAACCCTGTACTTGACTGTAAGTTGCATGAGGGCAGGGATGTTGTTTGTATGTTCTCTACTGCATTCCCAGTACCTAGAACATTGCCTGGTGTAGAACAGGTGCTGAACAGTTGTTTTTGTTTTTGTTTTTTCTTTTTAATGAATGAATCAATGACCCCAGATCTATGTGACTCCAAATCACAAAATTTTCACTTTAGTCTTCTTTTTCTCTTGTACATGTTTTTTCTTCTAAGTTACAAATGGTTTTACTCTAAAGATCTGGTTAAACAAAGATCCCATCATATTTAGAAGGGACCTATCAAAATATAATTAAAGTAGAATATGTATATGGATGCTCCATCTTCAGCTGCAATCCTGGTGATGATTAACAAAAGGCCAGGATAATATTCTACCTTGGGTGAATTTCTCATATGCCCTCATACCTTGAAAATTCTATTGTGCTCTTGAAAAGTAACTTGAAAGACATGGAGGATTTCCATATTCATTCTCTACTGATGATGTCCTAATCCACCTGCTTTGCTTTTCAAGTGATAGAAGGATTTTTCTATTGAGGGGTATTATTTATTCATACAGAGTAATAAAGATATTAATAAGTGGTGATTATATTATAGCTCTTGCTGTGATCTGAAAATCCAGCTGTGTTCTCTCCACCTTCTGCATAGCTAAAAATAATAGATGCTGTACAACTCAGCCAACAGTTCTGCTGATGATGCACCAGGCTAAAGGGAATCTGTTCCTCTTGTACACAGCTGCAATCTCTTAGCCAGCAGAGGGTTTTTTTTTTTTTATTGTTTTTTGTTTAGATTAGTGCGGCAAATAGATAAGATAGGTTTGCTCAGATTTCCTGTTTGAACAAGGTGATTTTTTGACTGTATATTCAAGTCACAAAACTCACTATTTCCTGACATTTATTGGAATGGCCTACCTACCAACAAGTGATATTAAAAAAAAAAAAAAGTCAGCTGGTTTCATTTAATAATGTCTGGAAGTTTTGAAGAAACTATAATAGGAACTGTTGTTTTCATTAGCCCAGGATGCATCCCTCCTCCTCCTCCTGGAAATAGCACTTCTATTTCCACTGGGGGAGCAGTCTTTCTTTGCTTTTCCCCTAGGTTATTCTGATGGGTTTGATATTCCTGTAGTCTCTAGAAATCAGTCCCTCATCCAGTTGTCATCTGTCACAGGATCCCATTCTCATAACTTCAGTGGTTGTGTCAGTGGTGAATGGATGACCCAAACTGGGCCACTGAATGTCAGATCTTGGATATTTGCTCAAATGCCATTTTTTGGGTTGTAAAGTTGGGGTAACTTCGTAGCTGTTCACAGTCAATTTGCACATTCTTGGGGGAGAGACAGCTTGAGTGTAAAGCCAGCTCAGAGACAAACTGGTCCAAAAGATGAAGAAAGCAAAATAATTATTTCTGGTAACTAGTTTGAGTTGCTAGAACTAAGGGTGCCTGAAGTTACATCTCCAGACTATTTATTTTTGTGACACAATAAATTCTCTCTTTTGCTTACAGCGGGTTGAGGTGGGTTTCTACCATTTACAACCCAAAGAACCTTTACTGATCTAGAAAACTGATTCATTTGAGGATTTATCTTTCTGAAGAGTTCAAATGTTTCAGAAGGGCACCATTTAGAATTGAACAAGAACTAAATTTGGAGTCAGAAAACCTCAATTCAAATTGTATCCTTTCAATTATCTGAGTCTTATTGAACTCATTTCTGAGAAGGTTATAATAATATCTGTGCCTGCCTATATTATAGGCTTGTTGTGAAGATCAAATGAGACAATGAATGTAAAAAATTTTCCAGAAATTGAAAGTGTGTGTAAAAATAATGGTGGATCCATCTTCTGAAAAAAAAAAATACAAAAAAACAGTGCCCTATTGTGTTTCATAACGAGATGAATTATCTACTACCCCTTCAATAAAAGAGTCATTACAAGAGTACAAAGTACCTCATTATGAAATTACTAAGTGTATGAATTTGACTCTTGTCATGAGTTCTTGGGGAAGTTTTATGGCAATGGCAAGAAAAGCTGAGTAAATATCAAGTGTAGGATAAGGTGAGGACTTGATTTATTCACTCATTCAGAAAACATTTATAAGTACCAACTACCAAGTCAGGTACTAAAAAAGACCCTAGAGATTCAGACAGCAAAAACACTCCAGGTGCAGCTGGGGAGATAGACCAATATATAAATAACTGAAATGTGGTAAGATAAATGCTATGATAGAGATAAGAATCAAATACTATAGAAGCAAAGAGATGGAATCCACTATCAATGCTTAAAGCAACTGGGGAAAGTTTCAGTAAGAATTTGACCTTTAAGCTCAGTCTCAAGGGATAAAATACAGTGCTCCTGGGAGACAGAGTTGAAGGATATTCTGCAAATTTTAGACCTAAAGGTGACTGTGGAGATCAAATAAGCTTTGAGCAACAGATATGATACTGAATTTCTGTTGAAAAAATTTGTATTTCAATTTCAGTTCTGCTGATAACTCACTATGTGACTTTGCTAAGGCTTCCTCATTTCTCAGATCTTACGTCTCAATTTAGGAAGGAGGAGGGAGGGTCAGTGACCATTAGTATATGTTCCAACTCAAAGAGCCTATACTCTATGTCTGAAAACCCACTTTATAGCTGCAATATTTTGAGATCTAAAAAGAAGTAATCTGCCCAAAGAATGGATATGAATGCAGAAGGCAAGAATGACTCCAGTCATAAACTCCAATATAAAATTGCTATATATGTTCAAAGTTGTTGCATTTGAAATGAATTGTTACATATTTAATTTCTTCACAAGTTTTTTTGTAATTGGCAGCCTGAGACTCACAAGAAGGGCTGGTTAAGTCTGATGAGCAATCAGGCATCTGGTTGTAGTCTGTACTTTGGGTACTTCTATGGATAAAGGGAAGAATAACAATAGTCTACTGTACCAGGATATTATACCCTTGCAATGTGCCACCATAGGACTTTTCCCAGAAGTTGGGAAAGATCACACAACTGTGACAACAAACAAGAAATTTTCCCGAATCTATCCCTAAAATTCCCTGTGGCAGAGCTGTGGTTAGCAACTATTAGGAATATAGAACTCAAGCAAATTACCGTTCCTGGTAAGAATTTTGGACTTTTGGATAGGCATATTCCTACAACATCTTTGTTTTTTCTGGCAAAATGATGTCACAGATGTAACTCATTCTATTTATTCATATATCACCTGGGGAAATGTTCTCAAAACTGGGCATCAGCACCTTCCCAGTCTCCAAACACTCATCTCCCCCATGGCCAGTTGGCCATTCTCAGTATGAGGAGGCAGACAAGTTTTTACACAGCTCACTAAATATTAAATAAACTGAAGGGTTACCATTTTACTCCTAATGAACACCTATGGGATGTACATTGCTAAGGCAACAGCAAATGGCAGAAAAATGAAAATTTTTGTCTAGCACCACTGTTCCACCAGCCATCTTTTCAGTGCCAGCCTCATTTTAAGAATAAGTACATTCTATGCATCATTAAACACCCTTCACCATTAAATGGCACATCGGTATTGCTCATTAAAAATAAAAGTAATATACAAAAATCTGAAATTTTATGTTATAAAATTTATATTATAAAAGGGTTAGTCTCCTAACAGAGATTTTCAGTTGAATTCCATTCAATACAACAAATTCTGCTGTAAGCCTTACTGTGGGAGAATCATTTAGGGAGGCCTTACAGGGGATAAAAGGATGAATAATATTAGCTAATATTCATTGACTATCCCAGGCCCTATTGAAACACTTTGCATCAATTAATCTAGTCTTCCCATCAACATGAGGTAGACAGTATCATTAACCTTTTTTTTTTTTTTTTTCGGATGGGAGAACTGAAGATCAAGAGCTACAAGAATTTCTTAAAATACACAAGTAGTAAATGACAGAGCCTGGGATGAACCCAGGCAGGCTAATGCCAGAATTCATTCTCCTAAATCCTGCCTTCACATTTTCAATTACTAATGTTATAATGATTTTAGAATTATAAGAATCAGGATGCCTTGCCTAACCATTCCTCAACAGGTATCTTGGGATTAATAAATGTGTTGAATTTAACTGAATTGAAGGAATTCTATCCAGTGTCAGTTACATAGATGGTGATAATAAAACCATAAAAGAAAGAAAAGAATGGATTCATGCTATCTCTCATCTGCCTAGCTTTTCTTTGCTTGTATGTGTTTTGTTTTTGGATGGATTTATTTTTCTGGATTATTCCACTCTACTTCAGAGGACCATTGCTAATATCAACTTAACTTTATATGGTATGGCTCTCTCAACAAATCAAGGGTCTTATTATTTGTCTGTATTTTTACTGAGGCATAAACAGCATGTTACATATGGCTTGAGAAATGACTGTTAAATTCTAAAGATAAGACTCAGGAAAATTGTGTTGTTTGGAAAGTAAGCAGGAAGAGCTGGAACTTTGGGTATTTTTTCCCAACTGAGCAAAGCTCTCTGTCTACAAGTGAAGACTTCTGCATGGATTTCAAACCTATCACATGTGGAGAATGTGGATCTCCCTTGGTGGTTTTGCTGTATGAGTTTGCCTGCCAAAGATCCATACTGATGGCAAATGCATTCTAGACACTTTTGTAAAGTTACTACCATCTCAATACCACGAGGCCTTACTTAACTGATTGAAATGCTCCTGGAAAATCCACAAGAGGCAAGAGACATTTCACTTAAAGCTCCAGCAGCTTTTGGTCTATATTTTTCTTCATGTCCTAAGCATTCAGCTCTAATTGTTCCAAAGACTGGAGTGGCTCTTTATGTTGATTTGTTTGCATTTGCTACTCACTTGACTAAAAAAAAACCCTAACAAACAACAACCAACCAAATACACAAACAATTCTGGGCCTTTTGGATTTTAAAAGTCAGTCTGCCTTTTAGAGCAGAAATAAACAGGGGAATCCCTTCTTTTTAACTCCCATTTACCGTCATGAGTCAAAAAATACTTAACATAGGTTTTTAGTGATTACTTAATCCAAGCCTTTATTTTAAATGGTAAAACTGACACCTCAAAAGGCAAAGAAATTGCCCAGGGTCATTGTTTAGTTAATAGCAAAATTAAGTTTTGACAACTAATTTCCTAGCCAGTTGACTTACAATTTTGTCTCTGCTTCCATGAAAACATGTTCCGCTCTAGACCAGAACAGGGAGTAATACTTTTAGCTAGTACAACTATGATGCTTTTAGCATTCTTATAATGGCATCACTAGTGAAAAGGGAGCAGCACTGTTTTGAAATTACACATTTGAGCAAAATAGATATACTAAGTACTCTTGAGAAAGCAAAACAACAATGAAGTTCAGTGAAAGCTAATTATCTGGAGATATATAGATATAGACACAGATATATTTATTTAGAAATATATTTTCATCTAAGGAGTAAATTCTCAGAAGTCATCCTGTGAGACCTGAGGTGATGAAATTCAAGTTTAATCTCCACTTTGACATTTACCTTGGGTCTTCAATAAACTAGTTAATTATCCTTAAGAGCGTAATCTTTTTAGATTGGGCATTATTTTTTATATGCTTCACTAACTATATTCATCATCAGGAATAAAACAGCACCAATAATATGTTGTCACAGCAATCTTTCATTATTCTAAGTGTGCAGATGTAGGACAAAGGTCATGAAGAAGACCCATTCATAAAACATGTCCTTCCCTCCCCTAATGCTTCTTGTTTATATTTATGCTTGCTTCATTTATATATACGATCTTCGTGCTGGGTAGTGATAAGAGACAAGTTATTGATGCAAATGAACTTCCAGGTCATTGTTTCTGTGTCTATGTGCTTAATACTTTGGTTGTCCATTAGGATTAAATAAATAAATATATATCTCTGTCTCTTTGAGAAGAAGATAAAGAAGTACATGTAATATAATATACACATATACAATAGTATAATAGCTACATAAATATAAATACTTATTATTGAAAATATTATTATTGATACAGATACAAATATCAGCTAGAGATACTAAAGAAAAACGGTCCAGTGATTTTCCGTGATTTACCCAAACTTATTCTTCCAAACTGAGACAAAAGAATAGGTTTCTGATGAATATGCAAATAAGAGTATAGTGATATTTCCCTAGTATGGTAGAAACTTAGTATAGTCATTTAGCTACAGCCAACCATTATATTGTACATTATATAACTCAAAATATTATAGTTACAAGGCCGTAAAGCATTGTTCAATATATCTAAATGTTGAAATCATAGAAAGTATGTTCTTCAACTACAATGGAATTAAAATAGAGATCAACAACAGAAGAAAATTTGAGAAATTCACAAATACGAATTCACTTCAAAGAATCAATGAGTCAAAGAAAAGAAATCACAATAAAATTAGCAAATACCTTGAGATAAGTGGAAATGAAAACACAACACACCAGATTAATGGGATGCAGGTAAAACAGTGCTCAGAGAGAAGTTAGATGTAAATGCCTGTATATATATGATTTATATCAAATCAGTAGCTTAATACTTAAGTAAACTAGAAAAAGAAGATTAAACTGACCCCAAAGTAAAAAGAAGAAAGAAAGTAATAAAACTGATGCAGAAATAAATAAAATAGATATTGGAAGAATAATAGAAATAATAAATGGATCAAAAACTGATTCTTTGAAAAAGATATCAAAATTGACAAAAAAATGTATTCAGATGACCAAGAAAAAAAAGAGAAAAAACTCATATTACTAAGATCAGAAATGAAAGAGGGACATCACTAGCAATCTTATAGAAATAAGGATTTTAAGGGAACACCATAAATAAATATAAGCCAAAAAATAGATTAATTAGATAAAATGGACAGATTCTTAAAAGACACAAACTACTACACTGAATTAAACAGAAAATTAAACAGAAAATCTGAATAGCCCATAACAACTAAAGTGATTGAATTAATAATTTAAAATATCCCCATGAAGAAAAACCCAGGCCCATATATCTGGTGAATTATACCACACATTGAAAGAAAAATTAATACCAACTCAATTAATATGAAACTCTTCCAAAAAAATACAAGGGGAGGGAACATTTTCATCCCACTTTACGATTCCAACATTACCCTAATACCAAAACCTGGAGAGATACTCAAAGGAAAGAAAATTATGGATCAATATCCTTTATGATAAAAGAAGAATAAAGATCTCAACAAAATATAGCAAGCCATACCCAGAAACAAATAAAATGGTTTATACTTGTATATTATATGAAATGCCCAGAATAAGGGAATCTATCAAGGGAGAAAGTAGATTATTAGTTACCTATGACTGGGGGTTTGGTGGGGAATAAGCAATAACTGGTACAACAATTCTTTTGGGGGTGATGAAAATGTTCAAAATTTAGATATAGGTGGTGTTTGTATAACTCTGCGAATGTACTAAAACCACTGAATTGTGTACTTTAAATGAATAAATTTTATGACGTGAATTATATCTTTAAAAAATGTTTAAAATATTATAGCTATAAACAGCTAAAACCTCTAGTAGCATGGTTATTCTTCAATGAACAGTGCTAAAAAGGAGGACTTTTGAGACTTATTGGCTCTTCTATCTTTAACATTTTATTCTCTTCTGACTTAACTGTTTTCTATGGAAAACTTCTCCCTAATGTTTTACAATATGATTATGAATAATCACTAGGTAGCATTCTTTTTGCTTAGACAAGTGAGGGTTTGTCACCAACACCTATTAGGTAGTTGTAATGCTCATGTGTAACTCATCATAGTTAAAATATTATTCTAGATAATACTTAGTGATATCCCTATAATATTGTCATGCTTACTGACTTGTGCTCTCTTATCTTTTCTAATGTCAGAGAGATACAGATTGAGTTACAGGTAGCAAGTATAGGAAACATTTTTAAATATTTTAAATATTTTTAAAATTTCTTTTAGCACTTCTACTTTTTCATCTACAGTATTAACATCCGTTACTTTGGAAGTGTTGGGGAGAGATTTCTGCCCATCTCTTTAACTTACCTGCTTTACCCTATGGAACGAAGTAATTTATCTGAAAGGTAACAATGGGAAAAAGAACTTGTGCAATTCAACATTTCTTGGTTTTACCTGATGGACTTGCCTGCCCAGACATTGTGTGCATTTTTTTTTTCATCTTGTTTCAATGTGGTAAACACACTTAGATCAAGGCTTGTTTGTCTTCTGTATAAATACCTGAATATTCATCCCTTTCTAATCCTGCTATTGGAGCTCACTATAATGAAGCAAATATTTAATTTTTACCTTTCCAGATACATATCTAATTAGTAGACTCCTTCTTGTATAAGCTGGTCCAAGGACTAAGCTTGAGGATTGAAACAAAATATAAGGAATTTCTTACAAAATCCATGTGTTTATTCTCCAATATATCTTTATCAGTGGTAAGGTGATATTTGATTCTATATGAATGTTCAAGTGGTTCCAAACTTGGAGGGATAAAGTGTGATGTTATTCACTATCCTTTTAAATGGGAACAGTGTGTCAGAAACAGCAGAAAGCTTTGGGTGTATTGGGCATGGAAAGGTCACCCGTCATGTGTATCATAGCAACAAAAATGGAGCATGCCCGGGTTTAACCAGTCGTCCACACTTGCAGAAAAGTAAGTTACCTTCAGGATGATACCAGGTGACAAATTCATGGCCTAAAATACAATTTACCTGGACCATATGGGAAATATAATGCTCCTGAAGCCCACCTCCCACAGTGGAATCATGCAGAGTGTCATTTGAACAGCATGGTTACTGCCTTTGCACAAAATGAGGTATTCACTAGTTTCAGATGGAAGCAAGCTGACACGCTGCTTCTGTGTCCATCCTCACTCCTAACTGCATCCCTGCTCTCCAAGGATAGGCATCCATCTGTCCAGAATTATTTAACCAGAGTTTCGCTTGGAGGCAGGAAGCTGGGCAACATGGCCAGACTTATGTAATACTCCCAAAGTGTACTTCCACCCTATTTATTTCAGTGATAGGTTTGAGATTCCCTAAGAGAGGAAGAGAAGGTAAAATGGGGAGAGAATGGCTTCCCATTTCCCATGTAGTTAGTATTCCATGCGTGAATTGTTCACTATTCCTATTCTCTTTTCCCTGAGTCCTAATTTCATTTTACATTCCCATGACAGAGAGAAAAAGGTCCGTTCTATCACCTTTCCCCAAGCATATTCTCTTTTTGCAGACACTGTTGCCTCCAGAATTCATCAAAACCTTGTATGAGGCTCTCCTTTAAATGTCCCTTTGCAACCCTTTGTATTGGTGACATTGGTACTTTTTACCTCAGACCTATAATTGAAATAAATAGTGCAGAACTGTATTCTGGCCATATTTTTTTTTTTCTCTGTGCTGGCCAACTCATTTTATCTGCAAAATTTAAACTGCATGGAGATGAATATTAATGGCCATATTAGTATGTAGAGGTGGCATTGAGATTGATGCATGCTAAATGCTGTAACTAGGATGTGCGGAATTACCTATCTCTGAGAAGTCCATGCTCTTACTACCTAACTAGGTACTCTTGAGACCTGCATCTTTCACTTTTATTCTATATGACCTCCTCTCATTTGAGAGGCTACCTAGGGAAAAATGCCTATCCAATTGTAGAAGAAACCAATGTCCACCACCTATATCAATGAGCCTCGCTCTTCCCTTTAAAGACATATAAATCACCAGCTAAGGATTAACAGAAATTTGAGAAAAAATATTAACACTAAAAAACCTCTGCAGATGAACAAATGCTATTAACCCAGAATAAATGAATATTATCTATACGTATATTCAGCAACTTATTAAAGGCAATGATACTATTTTAAAATGTAAGAGATCCTGTGACTCTAAATTATTATTATCAATAAAATTTTAATGGAACCCTGAACCTGATTACTTAACTGGAGATCTGAAAGACAAAAATCAGAAAAACTTCGAGATTATGGAGCTAAAGAAAAAAAGCGATAGAAAATATGGGAGAAATTAATTCAGAAGAAATATAGATCTAAGGGCTGCAAAGAACATTTAATGGCATCTTACAATGGAAGAAATGACAAAGAGAAAGAAATAATAATAGAAGAAAATCCCCTGTCTTCAAGACTGAAATATTCTCTCCAGTGTCCAATAGTATCAATAAAAGGAGATCTGTACTCACAGCTATGCTGGAGAAATGTTAGTATTATAAAGATTATGTTCAAAGCTTTTAAAGAGAGTATGTGTGGGACGTAGAGGGAGAAGGAAAACCTTGTAGCCTTTAAAAAAAATGATTAACTTGAAAAATCTTAAAAGATGTTATGGATGCTAGAGGATAGCTAGCATTTTGTACTGTTTTCAAAGTACAAAATGAATTTGATAATACTACAGAAAAATATTGAAAAAGAATGGAGAAAGACAATAAAATAAATTACATGTTGATGGAGATGAAGCAGAAAACAATTAGAAAGATTATAAAAGACAATTAGAGAACTATGGAAAAATATCCTTAATAAGAAAGTGTACCCCTTGCATAAACATATAATTAAGAGATGAAAGGGTATTAACTCTATTATGAAAGCACATGTTTCTATTAAAAAGAAGAAAAAAAAAACCACCTCATACAATCAGCTTAGTGATGCCTGCTACTAGATGTAGGATCTCCTTCAGGGCAGGACATTCACATCCTTTATCTTTGCACCCCAGGTATGTGAACACTGAGCAAACATGAATGTCCCTGAGGCATTTCTCAGTTCAACTGATCTAAATCAAACTTCCTCTCTTATGGCCATTCTCTTGGGTATATCACCATATCTGGCCTGGCAAACAAAAATGAGAGTTAAAAATTCATTTTTTTATATTGTGCAAGAAGAGAATCACCAAATGTTGTTATCCCTATCTCTTCAGTGAAACTTCAATCCACAGAATCTTCTATCTCCATTGTCCTAGCTTCAATACTAATTATTTTTTTAATGATTTTTTATTATATTATGTTAGTCACCATACAGTACATCCCCGGTTTCCGATAATAAAGTTCGATGATTCATTAGTTGCATATGACACCCAGTGCACCATACAATACGTGCCCTCCTTACTACCCATCACCAGCCTATCCCATTCCCCCACCCCCTTCCCCTCTGAGGCCCTCAGTTTGTTTCTCATAGTCCATAGTCTCTCATGTTTCATTCCCCCTTCTGATTACCCCCCCTTTCTTTATCCCTTTCTTTCCCTACTGATCATCCTATTTCTTATGTTCCATAGATGAGAGAAATCATATGATAGTTGTCTTTCTCTGCTTGACTTATTTCACTTAGCATTATCTCCTCCAGTCTCGTCCATGTTGCTGCAAATGTTGGGTAATCGTTCTTTCTGATGGCTGAGTAATATTCCATTGTATATATGGACCACAACTTCTTAATCCAGTCATCTGTTGAAGGGCATCTCGGCTCCTTCCAGGGTTTAGCTATTGTGGACAATGCTGCTATGAACATTGGGGTGCATATGGCCCTTCTCTTCACTACGTCTGTCAATACTAATTATTAACCAAAGGCCTATTCCTAGAGAATCTTAACTGGTCTCCCTTCCTGATGCATCTCTCTTTTTGAGGAAATCCATCATTTATATGTAAAGATTTAATATTGTGTGGTATAAAACAGAAAATTTTATACTGCATCTTATTGCAGAAATCATTATTTTTCCTTATAGTATCTATTCTCCTTTTCTTCTACAGCAATATAACTCAAAATTTTTATCTATCCATGTGGCTAAGTAAAACAAAAAATACCTTTCTCTTCCCTTTTTGCACATTCATGTTTTGGCTAAAAGAATGTAAGCAAAAGTGATTGTACAACTTCTAGGAAATAATATGCAAACAACAGAGAAGATAAAAAGTTCTAAGCCCTATGTTGAGGATGATGAAGTTGGGTCCTTAATGATGACAGACTCCTCATTACTAGCCATTATAATTCTGGGTTTTCTGTTACTCATATAAATATTTATTACAATCTAATATCCTCACTAAATAATATCAGACTTTTTCATGACCATCAAGGCTGTTCATGTGTCTAAAACCTGTCTTCTAGGGGCGCCTGGGTGGCACAGCGGTTAAGCGTCTGCCTTCGGCTCAGGGCGTGATCATGGCGTTATGGGATCGAGCCCCACATCAGGCTCCTCTGCTATGAGCCTGCTTCTTCCTCTCCCACTCCCCCTGCTTGTGTTCCCTCTCTCGCTGGCTGTCTCTATCTCTGTCGAATAAATAAATAAAATCTTTAAAAAAAAAAAATAAAAAATAAAACCTGACTTCTAATGTTGTATCCTACTGCATTCTGCCATATAACATGTATTCTTGCCACTGCAACCATTCATCATTTTTTCTTCTCCTTCCATCATCCGTAAAGTTTCCCGATTTCCTCTGCCATCTTTCTTCTCTGCCCACTTCCTCTCCAAGCCTTTGGTTCACCCATTATGCTCAGGTTCAATGGGTAAACTGAGTAAAAATGAAATAGCTTCTCTGGCTTAAATTTGTTTTCTTTTGTACACATCTATTTCAACAACATACTAAAGGTTAAGAGATATAGAATTCCAAATCACTTAAAAAAACTAAAAAATCCCATGGAATGTCAACCTAAGCAAACCATTGCTATATTTAATATATTTACCTTTATTTGGCTTCAAAGAATAAGAAATGAGAGGTAAATTTACTCCTATGTTTTTTGTTTGTACATCTTATTACAATATCTCTTCCTAAGAGTGATTGGACTTTATTAGTATGTTTTTTGGAAACTTATAGGTAGGAAGATGAAAACAGCCTAGATACACAGACAAATAGGCACACAGATTAAAACACACACACAGGTGTGCAAAATATAAATGTCTTATACTCTTCATATTAATTGTCTCTAGATCTGGGAAGACCAGTCATTGAACATAGTTTTTCTGACCTTCCCGACTCCATATACATATACACAATCACTGACTTCTATTTTATAAGTGTTCTCTTACTTGGTGTTTTAGTACTCACTTCCTGTTACTATTGAGGCCAAATTCAAAATTTGATGAATACATACCAATTACATCCAATTTGGAAGCCTTACGCAATTTACTTTAAAGATCTATCACTTTCATGGGCACTCATTTGCAGCATCATTGTACTCTGCCTCATCTGCTGGAGCGGTGATTGTCAGCACTCAGGAATCTGTCAGGCCGCTCAAGGGTGCCCATCTCAATCAGAGGGGAAAAATGACAAAAGGAAGCATTATGCCTCATTAAATGATATTACAGACACTGCCGTGCTCTAATCTGTAATTGAAAATAATTTCAAAATCACACAAAGAATGGCCTCCTGTGAATTTTCTAACACCTTCAACTCCAGACCCCGTTTCAAGACATTTAATGATTACATTATACAGTCAATCCACCCAAGCCAGAAAAGCAGCGTCTCTCCATTCTTTGAGTTGGAGCAGATTCATTAGAGACAAAGCAGAAGAAAAATGGTGACTCACGAAGCTCTACTTGGGAGTCAGAATTTAGGAAGAACATTGCTGCCATAGACTACTGTCCACTCCACAAGGCCTTCACGATGAGAGGTCCCTGTTGTTGGTGCTACAGAACAAGACAAGCCACCTGCATGTGTTCTGACTGAACTTTGACCTTTCGAATTGTTTGTACCTCCTGAAAGTTGACACACAGCCTTGGTGGGAAGTTTACATTAAGCCTGAAAGGAATGTTGAGGATTGGAGATAGACAAAAGGCTTTCACTGTCTCTGGCTGACAATCACGCTCCTTTCAGCAACAATGCACTTTCTCAGGAGGAAAAGCTTAGAAAAAAAAAAAAAAAAAAAAGGAAAGAAAGGCAGAGCAATAAGCCAGCTGCAGTCGTCATTTCAACAATTGGAGTTGGAGTATCTGGGTGGTTTACTTTTCCTTAAAAAAATCTCAAGCCTACTTTCCTCCTGGAAGTGGTCTGTAGACTCAGTGGGAACCACTACAGCTACTCCAATTCAATTTCACTCCATCTTTTATTATTTGAGCAAATACTGTCCATCAGACACTGTGCTACATGTTAGCTGTATCTGGTTACTCTACTATAAAAGCTAACATCTGAAGGAAGAGGATAATAGGATAAGGTTATGATGAGGGAAGAGAAGCCTGGCTGAAGTCAAAGCATAAGCCTCTGCCCTGCAACCTCTCCCCACCCCCACTCCTGGGTGGGATATTGTGATGTTCCTCTGGGAAGTTCCCAGCCATCTTGATGTTAATGCCTTGCCAGAGGGAAAAACAACCTTGACAATGGCAAGGCCTCCAGTATCAGGTGAGTCTTCTTTAACATCTGAAAGTATTTTCTCAACCTCCCTTTTTCCTCACCTCTGCCAACCCCATAGTATATAATCAGCCACCCCTCACAACCCAGGGCAGCAGCTCTTTCTGCCCACGGGTCCTGTCCCCGTGCTTTAATAAACCACCATTTTGCACCAAAGATGTCTCAAGAATTCTTTCTTTGTCGTAGGTTCCGGACTCCACCCCACTGAACCTCACCTATACTCCAAAACCTCATCAGTTGGGACTGAGAAATGCCCACGCTTGAAATTAAAATCAGCTCATGGGGGGGCACCTGGGTGGCACAGCAGTTAAGCGTCTGCCTTTAGCTCAGGGCGTGATCCCAGTGTTATGGGATCGAGCCCCACATCAGGCTCCTCCGCTGGGAGCCTGCTTCTTCCTCTCCCACTCCCCCTGCTTGTGTTCCCTCTCTCGCTGGCTGTCTCTATCTCTGTCAAATAAATAAATAAAAATCTTTAAAAATAAATAAATAAATAAATAAAATCAGCTCATGATACAGACCAGAATTAAAATAAATAGTGATGATACTGGAAAACATGTTATGCCCATAGATGACAAAATGGAAAAGGTAGAGAAAAAAGGACTTCAACAAAATTTCTTAAGTGGTATACAGAGAAAGAATATCTTCGTCAGTTGTGACCATATTCTGGATGATTTGGGTGGAATTTCTTATATTACTGTACCTCATGCATCAACCAGAGCCTAAAGAAAGTACGTATTCTTCAGTCCACAGTCACACCACGTTTTAAATACACCTGCAGTAAGCTAAGGTACAAAAATTAGTTCACTAATATTTCATCACCTCTGAAGGGTAGAATTAAATCTCCAGACCTTTTCAATTGCAGGTACGCACTAGATACTGCACCTGTTGTACCCCCAGATGTAAAACCCTACAGCGCGTAGTAGTGTAGGTTCGAGAATGAATGAATGAACACATGAATGAAAGAATGAAAAGTCTTGCTACAGAAATGACTGCAATGGTGTACTGAAGCAACCAACTACATTTCCTCAAAATATGAAAGGAATGATAAGATAACTTTGTCTCCAACTCCATGCTACTGGCAGCAATCCCAAATTCTATTTCCAAGGTAAATGTGCCTATGGTTAACTAAGTTTTGCAAATGGTATTTCTGTGACTAAATGCCCAATCCTAAACATTTTTTTTTCAGTAGATTGTACTGATGGACATAGATTCCAAAACAACAACAACAAAAACAAAATCTTTGTGGATGGGGAGTTTCTTGAGATCCTTCAGTGTTAACCAGCTTGTTTGAGGTCATCCTATTCATGGCAAAGCCAGAAAGAGAACTCAGAATTTCTGAGGGTTTGATAGAGGATTTGGACTTCAACCCAGACCAATCTGGGATTGAATGCTGCCTCTGCCACAAATCAGTAAGGTGAAATGATGCATCACCCTTCATCCAGTTACTTAGCTTTGAATTTCACATCTTCCATTTACTAGCTGTGGCCTTGGACAAGATATATAGCTTTCCACAGCCTTGGTTTCTTCCTTTGTAAAATGGAGATAATAAAAGAAACTACTTCAAAAGTTGTCATGAGAATGAAATGAGTTAATGCAGATAAAATGTTCAATAAATAATTAAAGGTAATTCAGTTTACTCCTCAAATGTTTGATAATTTGATGAAATAACTCTTAATGGAAACCCTTATCTCAGTGTCTAGAACATACAATACTTTTCCACTTTGCACCCATCCCCTTGCACTAGAACAATCATCCTAAAAATTTCTGTGTGTAGTTTTGCACAAACCTTCTCTTGGGTAGCAATCATTCTTTTAAAGTAAATAACAGGTAGGAAATCATCAATTAGAAAGAGCTATGTGACATAAAGTAAGAGTAAAACCTGAAAATTGGGCATGGGTTTTATAATAAACATAGATACGTATTTACAATAGAAAAAAATGAAGAAGGAAAAGAGGGAGGAAGAGCAGGTAGCCCACTTGTTAGGAGTAGGTCCTCTTATTCTGCAGTCCATAAAATCTCTGAATATTCCCTACCAATTTGAAAGACAAAATAATTTTCCTGAACAGGGAGTCAGCTGTATTTTCAGTGTGGTCATTTTAAATGACCCAAACTGAAGTCTTCTCAACATTATACCTTATTGATGATACTAGTCTATGAAATCCAATTACTAAATATTGATAATACTAATGGAGGTAAAACTGAAAATCTCTTCCATCCATAACTTGAGAGTTTATTTAAAATCTTTTCCACACACAATCACATCAAATACCCATGGCAAAGAAGGAGGGAGTGGGGCAAAGTGCACTTTATGTGCTTATATCTTAATTATTTGGGGGATAATTAGAAGCACATAAAAAGCTTCTACACTTCAGAAACAGCAAATAGTCCAGGTGACTAGATATTATCTATGTTAAAGGTGTAGTTTCGGATTCTATATTCTTTCCTTTAAAGAGAATATACCCAGAATTAAAACTAACAGAAAGCTGTGATATAGATTAACTTAAATTCAACAAAATATTTCTGAATACTAATTATGGGCCAGGCGTCCTGCTTTGTGAACATATAAGGATAAGCAGACAGACACTAGGTTTCTTGCTCTCAAAGAGCTCATGAAGAAGGGCAAGAGGAGACATAAATACACACAAAATAAGTGTGCATTACCTAGTCATAGAAATTCTTTCAGTTAGGAGATTTTACTTTAATAATCATTAAAATAGAAACTCAAAAAGGACAAGGACTAAAAAAAGGAGAATGTTGACTCTTACAAGTAGCAAATAGAATGCAGAGTTGACTTCTGCTAGAATCGATCCAGTGACACCAAGGAGTAGGATTCTCTCTCTTCAATGCTATCATTCTTACTTCCAGAACTCTTCGGGTTCCACCCTCCCAAAAGCCCTTTTGCGTTAAGAAAAAACAGCTGGAGAACCCAAGAGCCTCACATCACCCTTTTGTGAGATCATCTGTAAAATAAAGTGTCTCATATGGTAGGCATCAAACAAAGCCTAAGATTTACCGGCTTTAATTGGCTTTTGTGCCTATCTCCAAACAAGCAATTGTGGTTAAAGGGATGGGACATGCTGATCAATGCTTAGAGCTTGGATTTGGGTAAATTCCCCCAAATTGCTTGGCTGGCACTGGGGAAAGAGGCACGTTACCAGAGGAGACAACAGGATTGTTGGCTAGAGAAAGGTGTGAGTGAGTGAGCGAGCGAGTGTTAATGCAGGGGACAAGTGTGGTACCAGGACATAGCGATGGTATTCACATCCTAGGAAGGCAACTGGCAAGTGCTCACTATAGACATTGAGCTCCATTGAAATTGGTAGCAAAAAGAGAAAGTGGCCTTCTCAATGAGGAGGTGAGAAAATTTCAAGAAGTTGACGTTTCATTAGTGTTATCAAAGGTGAGTAGAACTATCATTACCAACTCAGGGCTAGGAATAAGTCACAGTAAAGGAAAAGTTTGTTGAACTCTCGCCACCTCTTTCAAGAACAGTCTTACAAAATTTGCCAACATTTGTGCTAAGAAAGCCCAGATCTTCAAAATGCTCCAGGAACAAAGGGTTACTTGATCAAACGCATTAGAACTGCTTCATTCTTTATTGTCCTTTCAAGATTCATATCCAATTCAGTCCAAGTGATTTTTATTTTGTATCTTATTCCTTACTTCCTTTCTCGTTCTCCTCCAAAACAAGTTTTGTTCATTTCAGTTTAAATCACAACGCTTTCAAGACAGGGGCCTGAAAGTGTCATGTTTAATTTGCCAAATGAATATATGAACATTTACATTTTCATAAACTGTGCTTTTGTTTGATGAGGCGTGAACGGTTGACTTGATTCATAGGAGGTTCAATTTTCTATCAAGGAAAAGATGGAGCCACACTGTCATTACTGAGGAGAGAAAGCTGTGTGTCTTTTGGGGAGGGCCTGCCAAATTCCTAGAACTTCCTGACCCCTGCTTTGTGGTCGGCTGTGCACTCTGACACAGCTGTGGCAAAGCTGACTTGGGGAGTGGAGAATAGAAGTGGGATATTTGTAGACAAGGAGCAAAGTCTCTGAGGAGGTTGAAAGGCCTTTTTTTTCTTCTCTTCTGTTTTAAAACCTCTTTCTTGTCCCCATTCTCTGTTTTGCTTCACTTCTGTGATTGATTTCTTCTTTTGAGTCATCATTATTATTCTGAACTAGAATGAACTGCCTTGTCAACTATTTAGGGAGTGTGCTGGGATAAAGATTATTTCATATGCATCTTTATTTCTTGATGTTAACACAACGTTATTAACAAGCAGAAGCTCACAGTATAGCTATGTAAAACTCACAGTCGAGCATAACAAGTATCTACCATGGGAGGGTCAGCAGGGGGAAGGAGGGGTTTTTAGGACACTGGAAACCCAAGCACAGTGCTCTGCACGCTGACCCTGCTATGTTGCCCAGGGAAGCATGAGGTCCTAGTAGGTAGGGCTCAATTTGTTTCAAGAATCAAGAGAGCTGAAAATTTTCAAACATGCTCTGAAATAGATATAAACAGATTATTAGGGGAGAGCACATATAAATGGACAATAGTATAATAAATTTGTTATTTTCAAAACTCTGGTAGGACCCCCCGCTGTGCCAACATACCATTTCTTGTCACAATATGCCCTGTGGAAAACACGGAGGTAACAGGAAAGCCAGGCCAAGGTACGCTATACTGCAATATAGATCTCTCTCTCTCTCTCAGGCTATCAGGCCTGAAATCATTGTGATTTCTTTTTCTTTCTTCTTCTTAAAAAAAAAAAAATATTGATTTATTTTAGAGAGAGAGAGAGAGCCCAAAGGAGGAGAGAGGCAGAGGGAGAGGGAGAGAATTTCGAGCAGACTCACTGCTGGGTGCGGAGCCCTACACAGGGCTTCATTTCTGGTCTCCGAGATTATGACCCGAGCCAAAATCAAGAGTCAGAAACTTAACGGACTGAGCCACCCAGGTGCCCCTCATTGTGATGTCGGAATTCTCTGGAGGCTAGATAGGATAAGAGTGTGCACATTAAGCTAAGCAAGCATTTGAGTGGATATTTGCACTGGAAGCATTGGCAGAACCTGATGGACTAGAGCCCAGGTTTAATGGGCATTGTATGTGGGAGGAGATCTCTTTACTCCTGCATTTTAAAGCTGCCTTATCTGCTAAATTCTCGGTATTTGGTTAAATAAATTGGGAACTGTGTTAGTCAGAGGACTCACACACTTACACACACACACACACACACACACACACACACATTTAGACAGAGAGAGAATGAGAGAGGGAGAGAGAGGGAGAATGAGAAGGGTGGGAGAGATTTGTTTTAAGGAATTGGCTCACACAATTGTGGAGGCTAGCAAGTCTATAATCTGCACGGTAGGACAGCAGGCTGAAAATTCTTGCCGGAGATGATGTTATATTCTTGAGTCTGAAGGCAGTCTGGAGACAGAATTCCTTCCTCTGTGGGGGACCTCAGAATTTTCTCTTGTGGCCTTCAACTGATTGGATGAAGACAACTCACATTATGGAGGAAAATCTGCTCTATTCAAAAGTCTACTGACTCAAATGTTAATCTCATTTAAAAAAAAAAATCTGCACAGCAATATCTAGACTGATGTCTGACCGAACAGTTGAGTGCAATAGCATAGAGAGGTGACCCATGATTTAACTATCATAGCAACTAATAGTGTAGGGGTGTGTGTGTACGAGTTTGCATTTTGTATATGTACATATGTCTGTATGGGTTCACCTGCCTGTCTGCCTAATCCTTTGAAACAGATTGTTATTTAATCCCAACCTCATAAGTTAAATTAAGTATTAAAAAATAAAAAGGAAGCTGCTAAAAAAACACAGGAGAAATATTTTCAGGTCCACTCCCAGCTCAGTTTGTCACAGACATCATGTTATAAATATCTATGGTTTACTAGCCTTTGTTTAAAAGCTACAGATTGAGTAAAAGAGACATAATTAAAAAAATTTTAAAAACAAATATGAAATGAACAGGTTCAAATGTCTCCTTTCTGTTTTACATTCTCATCTGCAAATGAGAATGATAATACAGTGATAGGCCTTTGGTTCCACAAAGCTCTGAAATAGAAGAATGGAGGCACTTTGTGCTTTGGGAGGAAAGTGAGGCCATAAATATTACAATGCATTTAAACTCATCTTATACAAACATCCTATGAAATGTGTTCTTATTTATCCTGTCCTAGGATCAACTTAATTAATGTATATTAAATGAGTCAGCAAGCTTATGCCACCACTGAACACACTGTACAAAAAACGGGGTGATGCTTTATGCTATCCTTTCAAATTCCAGCAATAATTTCATTTGGTACAAGATCTAAGGGCAAAGCAGTCTAATTTACCCAAGTTGAAAACTACTAGCCCAGTTAGCTCACACATTATTTTCATTTTTTCTCATTTGTTCTATTACTTTTCAGGGATGCATTTAGAGAAGGAGGGGTTTGGACTGGATGTCACTGAAAGTCCATTTCAATTTTGATTCTAGAATTCTTAGTCTTCCTACATGATATCCTTTTAAGCAGAGAAGAAGAATGCCACAAACTTTCTGCTTGAAGATGGCTCTATCAAGTTTGGGAAGAGAGAGATGTTAAGAAGAAGAAGAAAAGAATCAGACTACTTAACTCAGAACAGACTGTTTATATTTTCATTCAGTAGTTAACTTCCTCCAGGCAAGAAACTGATTGGGGGCAGGGTGATCTGGCTTGGGTAGCAGAACCTGTTCCTTCTCAGTAGCACTCTCTCCTTTGCAGGAATGTATCAGTGGGCTCACTACCCTTCCTGCCTATCTTCAGAATAATACAATTTTTATCCTTGATGCCCTCTCGTATTATTTCCAGACAAGCCTCCAATAGTGTATTTCCTTACTTGGGGTGGGGGGGATATATATATATATATATATATAT
>NW_024424786.1:25064642-25174642 GCF_017311325.1 Ursus maritimus
AATTTAATTTAATTTAATTTAATTTAATTTAATTTAATTTAATTTTTTTAAATGATTTTTTATTATATTATGTTAGTCACCATACAGTACGTCCCTGGTTTCCGATGTAAGGCTCGATGATTCATTAGTTGCGTATAACACCCAGTGCACCATGCAATACGTGCCCTCCTTACTACCCATCACCGGTCTATCCCATTCCCCCACCCCTCTCCCCTCTGAGGTCCTCAGTTTGTTTCTCATAGTCCATAGTCTCTCATGTTTCATTCCCCCTTCTGATTACCCCCCCTTTCTTTATCCCTTTCTTCCCCTACTGATCATTCTAGTTCTTATGTTCCACAGATGAGAGAAATCATATGATAGTTGTCTTTCTCTTTAGCAGCCACTTTTGTACCACAAGTGCCTGAGGGTGGGGGGGTAGGGAACAGTTTTGGAAACTATTTGGACCCATGGATTTAGGTCTTGGTTATGCCAAGATTATGCAACTGAGAACAAGTTACTTTGTCTCACTGGTTTTCCCATTCCTTATTTAAAATACAGCAGGGTGGAGGTTTCTGAGCTCTCAATTTCCTTTGTTCTAAAAATTTGTAATTTTTTTTATTCCTTGGCCTAACCAAAAATAGAAATAAAAAATAATCCAAAGTAAATATTAATCTGGACTAAAGGAGTATATTTCTCAGAGAATGGATTTTTAAAGTCCTCCATTTAGGTGAGCAAAATCCTGGGTTTAGCTTGTGGATTCTGGAAATGTTTGCCCTGCCAAAGGTGTCCACATAGGACAGCCCAGGACATGGAGTCTATGCTGTGGGCCCCCGGGCTGCTCCTCCTCTCTGTGATTGAGCCTATAGGGTGGAGACCCAGATTTTGGGGGGTGAAGAATGAACAAGACTAGAAAGAATACAAGCAAAGAATGCTTATTTCCCCATTCTGGTTAATGTAGTAAATTTAACATTTACTTTGGGACCCAAAGGAATCTGGTGAAAATGTATTAAAAATATTAAAGGACATGGGGCAGAGGGAGAGGCTTCCCTGAAAAAAGGACTAATTTACATCATTTATTGTAACTATTCGTTCTTTTCACTGTCAGTGACAGTTACAGAATTGTTGTGGTTGTCCTGAAGAGTGGCAACATGATAGAGAAGGACAAGGACAGACCAAGTGTAGACAGTCTGTATGGGTCATGGAAGAATCTAATCATCTTTATCTATGGTAAAATGAAAGAAGTTGGGTCAGGTTAAATGGCCAGGTCAACACTACATTCATTCAAACACACAGTCATGCTCAAATCACAGACTGTCCCCCATGAATTCCTTGAAGGATGTGTGTTCATATGTAATTGATGTTAACTTATCATTTTCTTTGTCAAGAAAGAAAACCCAAAGTTTGCTTTTTTTGCAAAACTGTTATGAAAAATAATTAGAGGAGAGATTGAGGTAAGAAATCACTGTATGGTTTTCTTTATTGGGGAGCACACAGGTTTGGGATATGGGATATGGTTCATGCCTGTTTCTTTCCTAATTGTGATCTTGGACAATTTTATTTTCTGCATCTGTATAACAAAAGCATTTGAAAAGGTGACCTCTATTATTCCTTGCTTCTACTAGACGTATGAGTCTGAATATAAACAAATAGTTGGTCTGTTTAAATTGCTTTTCCTTGAAGAGAGTTAATCCTGTATCTAAAAAGTAATTAAGTCGAAAGCAAGGACAAGGATTAAAGCAAACTCAAGGACCATAAGGAAAACCACCCTCGGTAAAACAGAGATAGAAGGCTTTCTTTAAAATTGTTCATGTCTGAGGTTGCCTAACCTAGGGGGAAACCCCGAGGGACTTCCATCAAATAGATCTGAGTTAAAAATCCTAGAGTTGTCATATATCAAAACATTGTACATGTTTTTATTTTATTTTTTTAAAGCGACTTTGAGTCTCAGTTTGGCTCCTCTATGAAATAAAAGCTAGGATGAGATGAGATGGGGCTTTAATATGCCCAGGACAAAGGAAGCACTCAAAAGATGCTAACTTCAGGGATACCCTGAAGTTAGCATCTTTTTTTTTTTTTTTTAGTGCCTGCCAGTGAGGATAATGGAGTGGAATCTCTTGCATGTTCTCATGCATCACGCCTTACTGGTCTTGCCTCTCTAACGGCACTCAACAGAATCCTTCTTTGTTTATAACACAGAGCTCTTTCTGTCGTTAATATCTTATCTTCTCGCTGATGGCCATGAATATCAGCAAATATTTTGACGATTTTCAAAAAAATAAGCAAACAAAACATTATTTTAGTGTCTCAAGTACATACTGGATGTTAAAATGTTATCTTATTAGAACCACAGACTGTTGGGTATCAGATGGGTGAGAGTTTTACTCTAAACCTAGAAGTGGCTACTACTTGTACCTACAAAGACAATTATAATAAATGTTCAAAAGAGGCTAGCTGGTAAACTCCTCTAAGCTTTGGTTGAACGCAAACCATTAGATTTTCATAGGGATTAGTTCTTAAGTATCTCATATAATATTCATTCTTTCAATACTCTCGTTTTCAAGAAAATATCTCCTGTGATAAGTGAAGCAGCCATGTTATACATTTTAATATGCTTGCTTATTTTTGTCATGTTCCCTTAGTTTTGGTAGATTTTTGTTTATTCGTTTGGTCTGTATTTTCTGCTTTGCTTATTTTGAAAAGCTAAGATGTCAGATGAGCCTGAAATAGGAACAAAATATGAGGTCTTTAATATCAGATGCTTAAAAGGGATAAGTAAGTGGCTATCTCCGTGACTTGGCAAGCATCAATTTCTTCACCTGTTATTTGCAAATGATATTTACTACCTGGTAGGAATATTATAAAAGAAATGAAATAATGTTCATGAAAGTACTCATAAATTAGGAAGTACCAAATGAATGAATGATTACTGCTAAAAGAGATAATGATGCATGCTCTGTCACTCATACCATCTAACACTTGGTTCATTAGAGAAGTCAATTTCACTTGTTAGGTTCATTATCATCATATTGAATTTTAAACTCACGAATGGCCTACTGTGTCCAGGAAGTCTATTTTTTATAACCAATGAAGTAGATCCAGGAGTCCTCACATGAATTAATGACAGAATAAGGACACCTGCTACCCAGGCAGATTGGCCAAAATCTTGGGCCAATAGCACAACCAAAGCAAGAGATTATCACTTTAGTACTTCTAGACTAATTCTGTACTACAGTAGGGGACAAATTTAATTCTTAAAACAAATTCTGAGTTTTCAAACAGAGTATAAAAAGTTGAATGAGACTGTTTCTTCTGCCCTAACAATCAGAAAACAACAACAACAATAAGCAGGGTGCTTGGGTGGCTCTTGATTTTGGCTCAGGTCCTGATCTCAGGGTTGTGAGATCGAGTCCTGTGTTGGACTCTGCACTGGGCTTGGAGCCTGCTTAAGATTCTCTCTCTCTTCTCCCTCTGTCCCCCCGACTTGTGCCCATGTGTGCTCTCTCTCCCTCAAAAAGGAGAAGAAGGAGAAGGAGAAGGAGAAGGAGAAGAAGAAGAAGAAGAAGAAGAAGAAGAAAAATAAAAAAAAATAAGCTAAAAAAAATCAATTATAGCTTCTAAAATTTCATCAGATAAGCTGAGGGCACAAAGAGCCTAAGTAAACTAAATTCCAGAAGGAGACAAGCTTACCCTGGGAGAGAAACACCTATATCTGATTTCATTCCTAATAGATTGGCAAAAAGAAGAGTAAACGTACCATGAGGATAAAGATAAGTCAAACTTTTTGTAAGTTTTCAATGTCTCTGTGGGGCTGGCATGATGTCTTACAATTCAGAGGGGCCCCAGTCACGCACTGAGTTTCCATTCATCTTAACTTCTTTCCCTGGTCCTTGGCTGAGGATATACTCTTAGCATACCCAAGGCTGAGCACAGGGGAATCCCTTCCAGTCATGCCAGACCTTCCTGTTTCCAAGGTGGCATCTGAGGCCGGGTGAGGTCATGAGAGCTGAGAGAAAATCATGAGGAGCACTGGCATTTTCTCATGCATGGCATCAACTCACTGAAGCTGGGGGCAAAGCTGCACGGGGGACAGGTCTCTTGAGGTGATTAAAGTTATGGAGGGATGAAGAAGAAAAAGAATTCCTCAGATGCTGAAAAAATCTGGTGACTGTAGTAAAAAAGAGAGAGAGAGCAAGAGAGCATGCTCTTCCATGGTTTGGAAACATGGTAGGTAAGCCAAAAAACAAAAATAGAAAGCTTTGTCAATTCTTGCTGTGGAGAAGCCAGGTAACAGGACCCATGATTTAGAAAACAAAATTGGTCAAAGCAGCCACCGTGAATTAAGCAAGCAATTGCAGCTATGAAAAAAGCATACTTCAGGAACTCAAATACTCTGAATAAAAATGGATAAAGACAAGGAAGATTGAAATCATTGCTGCCTACAGGAAGAAAAATGGAAGAAAAGGCAAAATCATTTTAAATAATGGCTTGAAAGCAAACGAAGGGAAAGTGTATTCTACCAAATGGGACATTGAAGAAAGAACCCCAAATAAATAAAAGCAAAGAAATAGGTAAAAATGATACTTAAATATAATTTAACATAAAGATTGGCAATGACTATCCAATACACATTTTACGTGGTTCTTTGAAAAGAAAAAGAAAATACAACACTTAAACGGAATATTTCAAACAATAACCCAAAAAATATCTCCATAAAAAAAGAAAATATACCTTGCTATTAAAAAAAAAAAGCAGAGTCCTAAAATGTATAAAAAGGTGCTTAACTTAACCCATAAAAAAATCATATGTAAATGAAAACAGTACTAAAACACTAGGTGCCACAACCATCAATTTGGCAAAAATTTAAGTGGCAGTATTTTCGGAGAGGTTAGAAAGAAAGAAACATACATCCTCATGCATTTCTGATGGAAGTACAAACTGTACAAGTCCAACATTTAAGAGGTTTTCAATATCTGAAAAGTATACTTTGGTCCTTTGGTCCAGTGGTCAATAATTCCTCTAGGAATTATTCCTCAGGACACATCTGCAGAAATATATACTATAAGCACAAGGTTAGTCACTGTCACCGTAACTGTAATAGAAAAATGTTAAAAACTATCCAAATGTCTAACAATATGGGACATAAAAACAAGTGAATATTATGGAATCCTAAAAAATAACCCCACACATAAGGAAACAAATCAAGGATGTCTTCTGTACCCCATTTTGGAGTGTTTTCCAAGAGAAAGAAGACAGGATGAAGATAAAGGTATCTAGCTTTTTATATATATATATATAAGAAAGAAATGGAAATAAGGATATGTTAAGCAAGAAATATCACAGGAGACATAAACAAGAAACTAATACTTATTAGTTACAGAATTTGGGATGGTGGAAACTGAAATGGAAGGAAAAAAAAAAGAAGTAAAAGCAAAACTTAGGTCTGAGTATGCCTTTTTGAACTACTTAAATGCTTTATACACCCAGAAAGGAAAATGAAATGCAGAAGGCGCAGAATTTAAACTTGGAAACAAACTGAATAATTCATCCTAACTATATATCAAGTTTTTAATATAGCCATTGAAAAAAAAAAGAATTAGTCAAGTAATATAAACATAGATCTCTGTAGGACACATTCAATGGGACCAAATGAAAACTTCGACAAAAAACAAACAACTTCAAATAATTTCACTCGCAAGGCTTATCGTTAATATATTATTGACTGTGTCACTGGAATTAATTTTGAAACTCACAGAAGAAAACAAACAAATATTTAAATATTATTGAAACAGGTTTTAGTGTCAGAAAAAAGACACACAAATTTGTTAGCACTGTGTACTGGAAAAGCCTAGGGACAATAGCATCCCAGAAAATCTGGAGTCTACATCCTGGCTAACTCCAAGCAAGGAAATTAGAGGGTGAACCTGGGATTTCTCTCTGTTCTAGAAAGCAGAGAGGGCTCAAAACCACATGGGGGCATATCAAGAAGACAAAGGAACTAGCTTTCAGAGGCACTCATGGGTCAAATTTGGCATAATTTGAATATAACAAAGAAAAATGATGATACTTGATCTTAAAACATGGCATAAATAAAAAAATATAGTGAAAATTAAAACCAAACAGGGAAGGAAGTAATACACATATACACACTGACCATCAGTGGAAATGATTGTTATATCAATGTTTTTCTATGAAAACTAGTAATACAAGAGAAATAATTAAACTTTCTCTTTCTCTTCTTAAGATTATTTGTTTATCCTCAAGTTGTGGTGGCAAAGTTCTTTTTCAGAAGAATACCAGCTAATACGTGCAATGAATATGATAGAAAAACACCATTTTGAAGTCCCCGATGAATTGTTTCAGAAAGCGATGGATGCTGAAAATATTAGTCTTATTAGTCTCACAGTGCCAAAGAATCAGGTTACTTGCTAATAGTCAATAGAAAAAACAAACCTCAGGGGCGCCTGGGTGGCACAGCAGTTAAGCATCTGCCTTTGGCTCAGGGCGTGATCCCAGCGTTCTGGGATCGAGCCCCACATCAGGCTCCTCCGCTATGAGCCTGCTTCTTCCTCTCCCACTCCCCCTGCTTGTGTTCCCTCTCTCACTGGCTGTCTCTATCTCTGTCAAATAAATAAATAAAATCTTTAAAAAAATAAAAAATAAAAAAATAAAAGAGACCACCTCTTCTAAAAAAAAAAAAAAAAACCTCAAAGAAGTGATCTGAAAACCATACTTTCCATATTAGACATAGAATCATTAATACTGAACCAACCTGACAATATATGCCTCATGATATGAGGCAAAATGAAGTATACAGCATGGTTCTTCAAGTCTTTTCTGCCAAAGACAAAAATCAAGGCTTTAGATCTAATTTACAGTTTACAATATAAAGAAGATAGAGAAAAAAATAGTTACTATACCCCAGAAGGGGACAATCTGACAATGCCAGAATATAAGACGTTTTATAGGACAACTGGCCTATTGGAGTTAATATCAGGGGGAAATGAGGAATTCTTGTAAATTAAAAAAGACTGAAAAAGTCCAACAAATACAATGTATGAATTTACAAATGCAGTATAGGATTTTTTTTTTTTTTTTTAGAGAAGAGAGGAAATTCAAGCATTAACATTATATTAGCTAGCATTAGGAAATCATTCATTTTCTTAGGTGTGATGGTATTGAGGTGATACAAAAGAGTGTTCTTATTTTTAGTAGAAATTTGTTGAAGTATTTAGGGGTAAACTATCATGACTTGCTCAGCAGCTTTCAACCTTTTAACTGATGGAAAATATTAAATAGATTAGAAAAAAAGATGAATAGATGAATAGATGAAAACAAATAGGGCTAAATGTTAATTTTTAAATATAGTGGTGGGGATATAGTAATTATGCCTACTCTTTTAATATCTCAACATTCTTTCACCAGTTGTACATTTCATAATAAGAGTTTTATTATGACTGCCTCTAATGTAAACAGTTCCTGAGGGAGAATATAAATCTTCTTTCGGTGATGTTCAAATTAGAACAGTGATCTGGTTAATTTGGCACCGGACAGCTGTCTAACCAATGTATTCTCTTAATCTTTTTTTTTTTTTTTAAAGATTTTATTTATTTATTCGACAGAGATAGAGACAGCCAGCGAGAGAGGGAACACAAGCAGGGGGAGTGGGAGAGGAAGAAACAGGCTCATAGCGGAAGAGCCTGATGTGGGGCTCGATCCCATAACACCAGGATCACGCCCTGAGCCGAAGGCAGACGCTTAACCGCTGTGCCACCCAGGCACGCCTCTTAATCTTTTTGGTGTCAGAAACTGGACATTGTGCCCCACTGATAATCTCCTTTGCAAACAAGGGAGCCAGTAAGGACAGTTACTTGGCGAGGTACTTCAGAAAGTCCCTTAATTTCTTCTTCCCCTGTTTTGTGCCGGTAGGAGCATCAGGTTGATGGACTGAGGAAGCTTGAACTAACACATTGGTCTATGGGCTGGCGTTCCAAGGATTGTGGAGCAGGAAGACGGAAAATGCCTGATTCACACATGTGTGTGGATTTTCTATTAGACTTATTTTTTAGACTTATTTTAATGACAGAAAAACAAAAACCTTTGTGCTTAAGCCACGGTAATCTTGAGGTTTTCATTATTTTCAGTTTTGCCTAATTATAACAAATACAACATTTAAAAAATTTTTTCTTATCTAGATTCTGGTTGTGGTTACATGAGGAAAATTTTCATGGTGATCTGTTGTAGACTGATGAATGGCTCTCAGATGATATCCATGTCTTAATCCCTAAAACCTGAGTGTCACCTTATATGGGGGAAAAGACTTTGCAGATGTGATTAGAGATTTTTTGGGGGGTGGGGGGAGGGGACCATTATTATCATTTGTGGTGTTCCTCTTCACTCTTTGCTTTGAATAATGTATGGTTTGCATTTTACACTGAAGTTACCAAACTGCCTACCTGCTTAACATTACAAGCATTTTTATCCTTTTATTAAGTAGGTTGCATAACCACCAGTTTATGAACTATGAAGTATTACATCTCATAGGCATACCTTATATTTTTAAATCATCCCCTTCTTGGTGATTTCTTCTAAATTTTCTTTATTTGAATTCAATTATCCAACATATGATTATAGATTTTGAGATGGGGAGATTATCCTGAATTATCCAGGTGGGCTTTAACTGAAATCAATGCATTCTTATAACAGGGGGACGCAGAGTGATTGGAGAAGAGGAGAGGGTACTGTGACCATAGAGACAGAGACTGGAGAGATGTGGCCACAAGCCAAGGAATGCTGGCAGCTACCAGAAGCTGGAAGAAGCAAGGACTGATTCTCCCCTAGAGGCTCCAAGATTGCTCAGCCTGACCAACACTTCGCTTTCAGCCCAGTGAAACTTATAATGGACTTCTAGCCTCCAGAACTGCGAGATAACACCTTTCTGTCATTTTATGTCATGGAGTTTGTGGTAATTTGTTACAATAGCCACAAGAAACTAATACAACCTCCATTTCCATACACAAAAAGCAATTAGCCAGTTTTGTGCTTTGCATTTGTTTCACATTTATAGCATCCCAACTGGATTGTATTCTACAATCTGGTTATATTTCCAAATTGAGATCTAATTGAAGGCAAATTCTAAAGCAGAATTCAAGAGCTCTATGTTTCCTGGTGCACTCAACAATAGCAACAGCCACAGCTAACCTTTCCTGATGGCTTTCTTTGTGCTGGTGCTTGCTTTTCTGGACGGATCAGAACAACCCAATGAAGTAGAGAATTTGTTAGTTTCCCATTTAGAGACTGGAAAACAGGAGTTCATACAGTTTACGAGCTCATGGCAGTCGTCATAGTGGCAGAGCCCATCTTAAGACCAGAGCTGTCTGACTCCATAGTCCATACTTTTAACTACTATGACCCACCATCTTTGAAGATGAAGAACTGACTTGGCAGTTGAGTCTACCCTAGGAGGCCTGGTGCGTTCCAGTTACCAGGTAACTTTTCTAACTAGTTGATGTCAAATGTGAAATAGACTTCTATTGCCATTTGGCCCTATTATCTGACACACTTCTTGGTCACAAAATTTTACTAGGCATTACAAAATGATCAAATCTCAGCAGACCGAAGACCTTATTAAACATTGATTGCTGTGTCTCCTGGTAGATGAAGACATCTTTGGTGCACCCTCAATAATGAGGTTAGCTAGGGTTTGACACCTGAAGAGTTAGGGCGCAAAGGAACTCCAAAATGCATGCAAAATGCAAATTTATTATCTCGTAGGGAATTCTGAGACAACTCTCTAGTAGTAAAACAAATTATAAAACCTACCTGCTTAAATGAGAGAAAAGGATTTTCATTAGGAAAGAAAAACTAGCAATACAACTCATTAAAAAGAAAGTTCAAACAATATGTCTAAGTAACCAACTTTAACTATGTTAATAAAATTGAAATGTACAGTTTTTTAAATTTATTTTCAAATTTGTATTGAGCCCTGAATGCAAAAATTGCTTACCGTAAGAAAAAAGTTCATCTTGATCTATGGGACAATTACAGATTTTAATACTACTCAGTTACTTATCAGCTTATATGATACTTGCCATTTTCGTTAGTGCTTTACATTTTGCCAGACATTCCCAAGAATTATGCAATCTCAAACTCACAGCACTGTAAGGTATGTATATTATTAACACCCACGGGATGGGTGAGTAAAGTAAAATTTGAGATTTTTAAGTAGCTGTCCATAGTCACTCTGCAAGTAACTGCAAAACTGGCTCTTCAACCGAAGCCTTTCAGAGCTCAAAGGCTACACAGAAATTTAGCTGCATTGCACTGCTAGGGGGCTATAAGAAAATCCCAGAGGTGAGAAAATATATTAACTAGAAAAGGACAAACAGAATTTGCATGTATGTAAGGATTTGGCAGATGTAATTCCAATGCTTCTGGCTTAACTTGAGTCATTTAAAATCACAGGCGAAAAAAAAAAAAAAAAACCACGAAAATATCTGCAAGACCTTCCTGGCATCTTGTCCTTGTAACTCTGTAACTTGTACAGCAGAATGCACTGAATCTCTGGGTGTTTGATCCTTACTCAGATCATATGACCACACGTTCTCAGGGGGCAAATACAAGAGTCTTTTGTCAGCAATTTATTTATAAAATAACAGTGAATGAACCTTGCTACCAGCTTTCCTTAGACTATGGGATTCTGGTTCTCCATGAATGGGTTCTTTCTTGTTCAATAGGGATTAGGACCTTGTCTAGTATTTCATTTCTCTCAGAGCTGAACTTGTTACCCTTAGCCTTCTGACTTTCAGTAACTGAATCTTCTCTTTCTACTGCTGGCTCTCCCCATTGTTGCCTGCCTGTTTGGATTTCTCAATGACTGAATCCTAAATGGATTCCTCTGGGTTACAGCTTCTGTTCTTTGGATTCATTTTGGACTTTCTGCTTCCTTTCACTCTGTCTTGAATCTTTAACTGGAACTTTCCATCTACCTCTATCCTTTCACCTACCTGCCCATGTGCTCATCCTTGATTCATCTACTTTTCCATGGCTAACGTAAGTCCTATTTCAACCATAAGAATGGTCTTATGGCTGTCCAGCGGTAATGTGAAGGATTTTCCTCTGTTTTTATTTTTATTTTTTTGAAAGAGTGTGAGGGAGTGTGATTTCATTTCGAATGTTCTTATGGCTTGCAAAGGTTTCTCCTTTATTATTAAAAAAAAAAAGAAAAAGAAAAAGGAGTATGATATGATAGAAGACAGGATCAAAATCTGGGGCTCAAGGAGACCTGGGTTAGATTCATGGCCCTGCCATTTACTCATCACGTAACTGGGAATGCCACCGGGAAATGCTCCCTTTCTCCTCTGTTGGGTTTAAATACTACATTTACACTCACCGTCTATTTTTTCCCTTAATTTCTGTCAAATTCAACTCCTTTGATCCATCTTATTGTATTACTTCATCTCAGGCCCCTATAATTTTCCATTATCATGTAGAGATTTCTCATGGGCCTTTCTGCTTTGAGTTTTGCTTCTTTTAAAGTTCATTCCCATGGGGCGCCTGGGTGGCACAGCGGTTAAGCGTCTGCCTTCGGCTCAGGGCGTGATCCCAGCGTTCTGGGATCGAGCCCCACATCAGGCTCCTCTGCTATGAGCCTGCTTCTTCCTCTCCCACTCCCCCTGCTTGTGTTCCCTCTCTCGCTGGCTGTCTCTGTCTCTGTCAAATAAATAAATAAAATCTTTAAAAAAAAAAAATAAAGTTCATTCCCTTCACTGCTTCCATAATCTCCCATGTTTTTATAAGTCACTCTCTGCCTAGAATGCCCTCCCCTCTTTTCCTTAAACAAGCTCCTACTTGTTTTTCAAAACTTAATTTAGATATTACCACTTTGGGGAACCCTTAGGTAACCCCTCCACTATCCTCTCTGTCCACACACATACTCAACAACTCCTTTGGTTGGGTGGCCCTCTTAAATAATCTCACATAACCCTGCAAAATCCTTTATATTAGCATTTACTATGCTGAGTTGTTATTGTTCATATATGAGTTTATCCTTGAGGGCAGGAACTTATATTTATTTCAGTGTCTGTAGTTCCTAGTATAGTAACTGGGACATATTGAGTACCCGGAAATGTTCGTTATACAAAGATTGAAGCCACCACTTCTACTCTCAGAAGCAATTGAGAATTTGGGATAAAAGGAACTCCTCTTTATCCTTCAGAAACGTGAGTTTTTTTCTATCATTTTCTTTTTCATCTCCAGCTATGAGGCTCATATGTCAGCTTCCATTTACTGTTTATGTTTGAAGGCAGGGAAGTAGGTTAATTTTACTTAGATTTTATGGCTTCAGCTCTAAGTAGTAAGTAAACTGGTAATCCATTCATTCATTTATTCATTTAATACTCATTTAGCAAGCAGTCACTGTGTGTTTGGACATTTATTAAGGAGCTATAGGTACCCCCCAAAACCAGAAAAGCAAAAAAAAAAAAAAGAAGAGAAATAATAGGCCTTCAAACTCATAGTGTAATAGAAATATATTGTTGTAAATACCCACTCTATCTTCCCAATTGCTTTATGGAAAAGGAGTTCCCTTCATCATTATGCCATTTTTGTTTCAAACAGTGGCTCATATGTAGTAGGTGTTCAATAAATGTGCTGAATAAATAAAAGGTACAAATATGTACATGTATACATAAATGTATAAATAAAATATATAAACAAAAATAAAATGTATTAGTTTCCATATCAAACATTCAATCCCAGAACTTGCAGCTTACTCACAAAGTTGTGGGTTCGTTTGTCCTCTGCCTTTCAGCAGTACTTGGCCAAGCTCACATTGATCTTTGAGTTATTATTAGATAAAGCACTCATCTGCCTTTTCACCACTCCTGCACCCAAAGACATCACCTTACATTAGTGGACATTGGACATGACACAAGGTCAAGCTGGGCTTCTCTAATGAAATTCTGGATGTCTCTGGGATAACCTATAACTTGACCTTGTCGTGGATGCATGTATGTTGCACCTATCTCCTTTTAAAAATCCCCATCCATAAATACTTAGCTAGCAATATTGTTAATGGAAGAGAGTTTCAAAGGAAAGAAAATCCAAAGTCCTTTATTTTCTAACTCTCCTTATGTTCTCAGTCCCCTGTACAGCCCTGAGGCTAAGGAGTGAATTGCACTGCAGTTCCTGGCTATAGCACTAAGAGAAAATACTTCTCCTTTTCCACTGGTGAGGATACCAAAGGGTCTGATACTAAGGATGGAACTCCTGAGCAGCCTCCATCTCTTCATTTCAAAGTTCCTAATTCAGGAATGTGCTTTAATCTGGAAACGTAATTTTTAATGCATTGACTTTCAGGGTTATAAAAAAATCTGGTTGAAGAAATGCAAAACAGAGTTAGAAGGAGAATTTTTATTTTGTAGGAGAAAGCTCACGAAGAGGATGATTTTCTTTTTGATGTACAGACAGCTCCTAAGTGACTGCACTGCTTATCTTAACACAGACAATTTAGGAATGGGAGAAATTACATATGGAAATGGTAAGTAACTTTCTATTTTCAAAATGTGGATAAGCCATGTTTATGAGTTTTCTGTTGCTATGGAACAAATTACTACAACTTTAGCAGCTTAGAACAACACACATGGAGTATCTCAGTTTCCACAGGTGGAGAATCAGGGCACATCTTACCTCAGTCCTTTGCTAGGGGTCTAAGAAGGCTGCAGTCAAGGTGTTGGCTAGGGCTCCAGTCTCACTGGAGGTTCAGGGTCCTCTTTTGAACTCACTGTTTATTTGTCGGCACAGTTCATTTCTTGTGGTTGTAGGAGTGAGACCCTTAGCTCCCAGCGTCTGCCTGTGATTCCTGCCATACAGTCCTCTCCACAACATGACTGGTTGCCAGTTTAAGGTTAAGAAGAGCCCATCTGCAGCTGCTTCTTGTCTCTTCCCTCCAGACCATCTTTTAGAGCACTTCACCTCAATACGTGAGGCCTGGCTGGCATATGCTTTCTTTGAATAACTCAGAAACAACTGATTAGGGGCCTTAATTACATTTGAAAAATCCCTTCACCTTTGTCATGTAATGTTTCCGGTCACACCCATCATATCCACGTCCTACGCAGGCTGAAAGGGAGGGAAATATAATGGAGAGTACACAAGGAGGCAAGAATCTTGTGTGCTGTCTTAGAATTCTGCCTAACATGTCACATTATGCCCCAAGTTTTAACAATTTAATTTAATAATTCAGAGGTCTTGGTTCAGTGCTACCCAAATCAGACAGATCTATATTTTGGATTGACAGAATGCATGAAGCTTAGGAACTATGGTGGGTTGCATATGCACTTAGTTTTTTTAGAGACCTTCTTTATAAAGAGGTGGAACAAGGGAATTCAGATACAAAATTTAAGAGTTTAGGAAGCAATGTATTCCACACATAATTGAAAGCATTTACAAAACAAGCAAGGCCATGGTTTTATTTTGTTGGTTTGAAAGATTTGTTGGTTTGAATTGTATTTTCATTTACACATTCATCGCTCTGCTACTGTGTCAGAGCTTTAATATTATTTGAGTCATATTTCTAGAACCTTTTATTACTCTCATGATTGGTTAATGGTTAAGATTCATTTAAAGTAGATTTTATAGATATACAAATTATGGGTATGAAAGATCATTTTGCTTTCAGCCACCACGGTTAATGTGCTTTATTTACCTTCCCTCTTATTTTTAAGAAGTTTTGGAGAAAATTTTACTTCAAAGATGATTGCTTATATGATTTGAATTTTCTACGATATTTTGTTAAATATATCTTTCCTAGTAACTAAGCTACCATACAAGTTATTGTCTGACTTTTAGTAAATGATTCTTATCTCTTCCTTCTTCACTGAGGATATTGACCAGGTTGGTTTCAAACAAGTTATCCATTTCTTCCCAGATATTATCTCTCCTCCCAGAGCTCCTTATAGGCAGTGGAGTCGTGCCACTTAAACCTGGTTTTTAGCTATGTACCTCACAAAAAATGCCATGAAATATCCAGATGGATATACAAAAGCAAAACTTCAACAGCGTTGACCTATGCCTCACCTGTAAAAGTATTACCTCTCTCTGTCTGTACTGATTTATTCAGTGATAGTGAAATGGCCCAAGGCAGGCTATAAGAATCATCATAGAGATTTTTGCTAGGAAAACTGGAAGGTTTCTCTTTTGTAGGGTGGCTGAGATTTTAGTCTGTTACCTATAATGTCGATGGCCACCTTTGCAACTTTGTATGTGAAGAAAGCTTGCTCGAGAATAAAGCCAATACAGAGGAAAATGGTGTAGATGTTTTATAGTATCTATAAAAATATAGGTACAGTAATAGATACAGATAAAACATATATTTCTATATATATGCAGTTGCAAACATAGATACAGAGGTAGATGAATGGATAGATAGATAAGAAAGAGAATTAGACAGCTCTATCTATGCTTATAAACATCACCTAAGAGAAAGAGGAATTATATTAGTGTCAAGCTTCTAAATTCAGCTACACCCTATTCCTAACTCTACCTGCATAATTGAAAGATGTGCATACCAATAAAATCTTTTGTTTAAACTCATTTGGATTCCATTTCCGATATTTACAACCAAAAAATCTCAATTAATACAAGATTCACACATGTATTAGTCATTAGAACATAAAACTCTAATAAAATAGGAAAAGGAATACAAAAGTACAACTGAGATAATTGAAGCAATTGGGGATTTGCTCACGAAGATGGTTGAGAGCTTTTCAGACTAAATGGATAAAGGTCAAAAAGAACTATCTCCCACAAGTATTGAATTATAGAAATGCTTTATGATGTGTGACATGATGATAGCATAAATAAATTCTGTGCCTGATCCTCAGCAATACCATCTAAGTTATTAAGCGTACTTCAACGGAATGTTGTGCTACCAATTAGAAACACCAAATTATTCCAGGAGCTGACTTTCTTCTAGCTTCCCTAAATCCACTCTTCACCCTTCTCCATCCTACTCTAAATCCTGGGAGGCTGACCTTGAAGTTTCCTTAACTTGGTTCCCTTGCTTTCTGGCTTTGTTTCAGGTTCAGCAAGTGGAAGTTCCTGGAAAGACTTTCAGAGGTGGTAGGAAGATGACATCAGGGAATTAATTCCCTCTATCCTTGTTAAGCCATGTGGCTTGGCTAAGGCTTCCTTGAAGAAACCCACTCCATATAACTTCTGTTCCACTAACCATTCCCTCCATTGCCCTGAGTTAAGATATTACATGTTAAATGCCTTCCCTAAGAGAATGCTCATGGCTTAGAAAGGTGCTTTCAGAACAAGTGGGAAGGTGAGGATGACCATGAAAATCCTCACAGATCATTAACAATGACAGCATATAGGACCACATCTGGTCAGGAAGCTTCTACCTGTCACCTTCCAATTGTTGCTAGGCCGTGCTTGATTTAATAAACTGGGTAAAATAATCTTTCAGATTCTGTGTTGGAATAGGGTCTCGTTTCCACTAACTGCAAAGGTAGTGCATTGGAAAACACAACACTTGGGACATAGTTGGATAAAAGTTCTCAATAAATACATTTTAAATTACTACAATCCAGGGGTAAGGAAAAAAAGGAAAGAGCATACAACTCCATTTTTACCCCCTTGATCTATATAAATGATTCCAGAGTTGGTCATGGAATTCCATGGCCCCAGATATAATCTCTTCCTGTAAGTTGTCTTTGATCTGATCACAAACTTTTGCAACTAATTGCAAGACGAGATATAATATCATTTTTAACACTTTACATAGATTGTGGCCTAATCTCTTTCATTTTCTTGTTTGTTCTCACCAGATACCCAAATTCACCATTCTGCTTAAGACTAGGAGGAAAAATGTACCAGAATGAAGTAACAGGATCTCACTTTATGGTTGTCAACCATTTTCCTGGCTCCATATGCACCTGAGGGATGTGAGAAACATTCATCAGTGACAGGGAGAGTGAGTGACTGGAGAATGAATCTTTTCTGGGGAGAGGAAAGCATGTCTAGAATCTCTGAGGTAGCCTGTTTAGTTGTGTGATAGCTTGGATCCATGTTAAACCAATCACCCTGTCCTTCAAGGTGAGAAATTGTGATTGAGGGGAAGATCACATGTATTCATCTTCTGTCTGTTTGGAATTCACTAGAAGATTCCTAAAGCCGAGACTTCTGACGAATTCTGAAATAACTTATATAAATGCTCTGGAAATCGATGGCTATTGCACTAGAGACGATACTGCTAAACAAATAGAGTTTATCTTGGTGTCCTCTCATGGCTCCTAGAAACCATCATTTTCCTACATACCCATCTGTTGTGCAGGTCTTTTTCTTGAACCATTGATTTGAAAGTGATGGAGGGTTAAGATGGAGAGGAAGATAAGTGTGGTTAAGTAATGTTGCTCTAAACTGCCAAAGCTAATGAACTATCCTCCTTAAGGAGAAATACTGTATCAACTAAAATTTTATTAGATAATCTTCACTGATATTTTAATATGACTCCAAGGTATATTTACCTTTTAAAGGTGAAGGTGAGGGGAAATCTTTGATAACTATAAAGCCTAAAAAATGAAGTTCAAAATGGTGAAGCTGGAAGAGAAATGGCACCACTGATTTTGTGGAAGCAAAGGTCTTATTCTGTGTTACAAGACATTGTATCTTCCTCATCTACTGCTGGATTCTCCAGGTGGAATGAAGGACCTTGATAACAGGACTCCCACCTGCATTGTAGCTGACCATGGACTCCATCCAGACTTGTTCTGTGCTCTTAGCCACCTGGGATTACCTAACCAGGAAGTCACAAATAGTTTCTATTGGTATTTGGCCTCTTGTCTTCCTGGGATTTTTGAAAAATGAAGATTAAGGGATTAGATGTTGACATAAATCCATAGGACAATCCTTTTTTCAAGCAGTAGAGTGAAGATTTCAATTCTTATGAAAGCTGAATATAATCCCTTAAACTAACTCTCTAAAAGTGAAATTTTCATTTGTGGACATTTCTGGCTTTTCAGTTTACATATAGAAAATGTATATAATAAAAGTATATTAGCCTTTTAGTACTTCTCTAAATTTCATTTAAAATTAACCGACAAAACAAAATATAAACTTTATCTATATTATTAATCCTTCTTCTTCTTCTTCTTCTTCTTTTTTTTTTTTTTTTTTTTTTTTTTTTTTTTTGTTTTTTAGCAAGACTAAGGTTGTGAAATTATTTGAATGGTTATCAAGCCCAAACCAGTAGGGAGTTCAAAATCAAGCCATTTCAGCTGTTCTGCTTTGCACCATGAGTCCAAATATTTGGGTCTGGCCCTGGAATTTACCCCTTAATAATACCTGGAATTGGGCAAGTGAGTTAACCTCTCTCAACCACAAACTTGGAACTGATGTGAGAGAACCAGACCAGATGAATTCTAGGATAGCTTCCCAAAGTAGCATCCAAATTAAAAATCTCTTCCTGTCCACCCTTAATTGCTATCCACTACTACAAAAAATAAAAATAAAAAAATAAAAACAGCATGTCACTTGCATTTTTAGTAATATTTTTCATTACATAGGGTTATTCATTTTTACAAATGATTTCATCTTATTTTTTTTCATTTAAATATTGAAAATCATTATAATGGGAAGGAAAGTATTTAGTCCCTGGCATCAGGAAACCTTGATAAAAATCCTATCACTTCTTAGGTTTATGGCCTTGGAAGATAAAATTAATATATTTGGCCCTTGATTTTCTCTAAGGAAAATGGTGATAGTTCCTACTTAGTAATATCGTGGTAAGAATTGAGTCAAAATAAATGTGAAATGCTTACCAAGAAACAGGTGTTTTGCAGAAATGACGATGATGTTAAAAACAATAGTGATAATATCTTAGTATAATTAAATTCCTCAGCAATATTTATAATATGATGCTACCCATATGAAATTCATGTGTACAAGGCAACTTTGGAACATATCTAATGGGAAAAGTGGTATTTATTAGAAAAATAGCCTTTAGAACTCAATAATTGTGGATAAGACCAGTCACCCTATTGAGTGTATTTAAACAACCGTCAAAACTTTGAGATGATATAAGATTGTAATCCTTCCTTCCTCTCTACCCATGTAGTCAACAGACTTTTAATTCTACCTTATTAATTTGGTGATAGGAGGAACTACTGTGACGAAGGATTTAGAAAGTGTCATCTGCCTCAAAGGAGTGAACAAGGACCAGGTACAACTGAAGGAACTATTTTGCGTAGGCTCAGCCAGGGAGCTTCCCTTCTTGAGAGAGAAGGAAGAATGAGATGTCAGCCTTGGCAGAGACTGTGTACGTTTGATGCCTAAACTGACAGTCCTTAGGTGAACAGCGTGTCCTGGCTCTGCTGTCCAAAGAAATAACCTGTCAAATCCCTAGACTGAATTTATACAACCTCCATATGGCCACCAGGAAAACAGACTGACAGAGTCAAGAAAATGCATCTGCATTTTAAAGCATCCTGTTCGGCAAGTGTCATATAACTGGAGGGAACCAGCACATTGCACAGCTGATTTTGGGAGTGGGGCTTCTGATTAAAATGGTCATGTAATTGGCCACTGGAAAGAATAAGTCCCCCACAGTCCATAATCCCTTCTATGAGTAGGAAATAAACTATAAACTTGCCTTTAAGTGACTAATTTTCACATGCTTCTACATCATTGACATCAACAGAAGAACCATAAAAGATGTTCTCAATTTCTACCCAATATAATGACAGTAATGGAGATAATGATTTAGATATAATCAAGTATGCAGAGAGGACACCAAAGGACCTATTTGAATTACAGCCAAGGAAACACATGGAAGATAAAACAACTGGGTACACTGAGGGAACAGGTCCTAGGATTAATAACAGGAGCAGTCCCTGAAACTTTTGGAAATGTACTAGATGGGGAAATAACCCACCTCCAGTGGAAAACCATGCAGCAGCATAGTGAGACCCAGGTCAGGGATGATAGTTGGAAATCAGAAAGAAGAGGGCATTGGTTGTTCCATGGGAGGGGGGAGGCCACACCCAGCTTCTCACAGATTAATAGAAGCTTCTGGGAATTGGGTGGAAACGCCCATAATAAAGAACGATTCAAATAAAAGAGCAGTGTTCCATAGTGGGTAAGGTTCTGGAGTCAGAAATTGCTGGTGTGTGATTTATTAGGTATGTGAGTTGTAGATCATCTCTTTGATCCACAACTTAATATGCATGAATCACAATGCTAACTTCTTAAGATTGTTTGAAGGATTAAATACACAGCCCGGAGTGCAATATGTATTATTCATTGTTAATAAATAACGTGTAGGATTATTTACATGTATGCATGGATCTCTGTACGCATGTGGATCTGCTTTGTGGCCAACAGTGTATGAATGGTCTATGACATCTTTTCCTCTTCAATCATAACTTGATTTACTTCTCCTCTTGGTTAGGGGGCTCTCCTCGCCATCTGATATATAGGGAAACAATTCCCACTCGGGAAAAAAAAAATCTGACTTTCCTGGAAATGAAGATGTTTCAATAGAGAAAATTGTCACTGGAAGCATTCTTTGTGACTTCAACAAATTAACTATGAAGAGTGAGAAGGATACCAGCTCCAGCCTTGATAGCTTCAGGCATATCGGGGGGTCACAGTGGTGACCCGAGAACTGGGAAGCATGAGCCTAACACCAGGTGAGGTATGTTTTGTTCATGCTCTTTAGAATTTGAGAACAACTTAAGAGGTGTCAAAATGTAGCACAAAGCAGCTAAAACAATTGTCAGCTGTTACTCAGCTACTAAGATATCACCTAGATGTAAACTTAGTTCTGTTTGACTCAATAACTATGCTTCCCCCAAGACATCACACGGACTCCTAGTGCATGGCTTCATTGCTGTTTCAACATTTCCGCTTTCTCCCTCTGTACACATTGTTTCTGATGCCTGGTAGCTCCTATCTTGGCGAACTTCTACTTCTGTCAAGATACATAAAAACATTACCTCAGTGAAGCCTTGCCACAAACTCCAGGATAGAACTAACTGCTTCTTCAATTTCCAAGTACCTTTTCTTAAACCTATATTAAAGCATCTAATACAGGGTTCATGGCTATATTCCCAGTGCCTGGAAAGATGCCTAGCATATAGTACCTGGTCAATAAATATTAGTTGAATAAATGAATTGCATTTTAATGATTTATATACACCCCCCCGTCCTTCTAGATATTGAATTCCTTAAAAATAGCGTATATACCCAATTTGCTAAAAATGCCAAACTGAGTTACTGTTAAATCCTGAGTTTTATTATATTTCTCATACCCATGCTCAGATATTAAACAGCCTGATATCATTTAATACCCAAACTTCCATCTTTTATTCATTTTCAAGCTTCTCTAGCTCCTGTCACAGTCCTTGACAAGACCTAGACATCAAAGATTGAAGGGGATAAATGAGCATATTCTCTGTCTACTCCTTTCCTTTGCCATACCTTCTCATTTCTAATTCTGTCCACTCAAGTGTGGGGCTTCACAAGGAGTGAGAATTAGAGGAAAAGCAGTTAAAATGACCTTATTTCATGGGTGCCGTTGTAATCTAGATTTAATGGCCTCAAAAAAAGTAGATGCCCACGTGCTGGCTTTTTCTCTCATGAGAAACTTTGTGGGCTCTTCTGTGGTGTGTGAATGCTTTAGTCAGTTTAGGCTGCTGTAACAAAGTACATGGAATTTTAAACAACAGACATTTACTTGTTACAGTTCTGGAGGCTTCTAGGAAGTCTAAGATCAAGGCGACGGTAGACGCAGTGTCTGGTGAGTCTGCAGCCTGGTTGGTACAAAGGCCACCTTCCGTGTGGTCCTCATGCAGCAGAAAGAGAGAGTGAGAGTGCCCTCTGAAGGTCTCTTTCAGAAGGGCGCTGTTCCCATTCATGAGCGTTTCACCTTCATGATCTAATTAACTCCTTAAAGTTCCACCTCTTAATAGGCAGTGGGGGGTTAGAATTTCAACATGTGACTTTTGGGGGACACACCTGTTCAGTCCACTGTAGTGGCAGTGTTTTGCAACATTCTGTGGTTCAGTATGTTCTCTAGCTCACCACCTCTCCACTCACTTTTCAGAGACCATCTGGCAGTAAACCCTGGCCTCTTGTGGAGAAAGGGAAACATGCATAGCCCTCCAGAAGTCCTCTCCAAAGAAACTGTCACTATGAATCTTCCTCATCTCTCTGTCCACTTCAATGATGAAGATGGGCGACACTTATCCATTATTTTTGGTCACAGGTCCAAGACCCAAAACCTTCCAGTTAGCACTTGTAGTCACTTCTTTTCCTTCATGTTTTAATGCTTACTATCAGGCATGTTGTAAAATATCCTATAAATATTAAGTAAATAATTAATGAAATGGATAAATGAATGGAAGGGAGAATGGCTACATTGAGAGAATATAACCTTTGTGAGTCTGAAGAAATACAAATATTCTGTATATAAACCTTTTTGAGAGAGTCATTGAGGCATCTGCAGTGGGGGTAAGGTTGATGGCATTGAGGAGAAGAGGACTGATGAGGAGAGGATCATAAATATCTACCCTGAGTTCCCATGCACACAGGCTCAGCTGAGTAGGACACATCAAGCGTCTGTTTTCCAAGTGGTCAGAATACAAGAAGACAGGCCTCATACCTCAGTCCAATGACTGAATCTATGAGATTCTTAGTTGAATGGAGGGAGGGCTCAAGACTTGAGATTTGAAATTAGGCCAAAATGTGCCTAGAGAAGGAAGGTATTTTGCCAGCACTCCAGGATATTTCATCTACATTATGGGTCAAAATACTCTTTGGGCTAGAGTTACCATAAATTATAATTTCATATTCTTTTATTTGCTAGTTTTTTGTTGAACTGACTAAGATGTATTGTTACGAAAACATTTCCCACTGTCATTTTATGTCTTATTTATAGGATATAAATGTCCCCTTTCCCTGGATCAAAGCATGACAAGGTCCATGACTTTTTCTGGCTCCCTCTTATATAATAACAGTCCTAGGATCACTTTAAGTCACAGTGTTAGCATCTTCAGCCTGAAATATTCATCAAAACTTCACATTCGAGTTAGCATAAATTGCTGTTTTTTCCTTCCACAATCCGGGCCAGCTTTGGGCTTGAGTCCCGCGGTGGGGGAAGGAAAGTATACTTTTTTCTCCTCTCCCTCCCCTTCTAACTGCTGATTTAATTGGTATAAGTCAAATCTGGAGGGTCGGACAGAGGAAAGGAAAACTGGTAAGGAGATAGGTCACTTCTTACTCAGCTGGTGCTCATGGTTCTTTTGGGAGGCAGATGGCTAAAGCTGGAGACCCTCATCAGCCTGGTTAATGTTATCTCTGATGCAGAGGTTTCCATTGGCTTCTTGGGTTTAACTGTTGACTCCCTACCTCTTGCAATTAGATGCAACTCAATTCAGCTACCCTGTGTTTTTTCCTCTGCTCTTTGCCCTATAGCAGTAGACCTCCAGCCTCCTCTGGTTCAAGTGTTAGGTTCAGACAGGCCTATTGGACAAGGTCCAGGACAACTTCTTGGGTTGTGGCCCTCTACAAGCCTGTGCCTATAAACTCTGGGAATGAACACTTAACTCAGGGCAGGACATTCTCTTGTCCCCACTTCCAAATATATGGCCTTTCTTTGCCATCAAGATTTCCTGGGTAGGAGTCAAACTCTACCCGAGAGTTGGCCTTTGCTTCCCCAGGTGTAAGTTAGGCATTTGCCCCCAAATGTAGGAAGGCCATTTTGGTACTGTGTGGAAGATCGTCTTAAACCCTGTTTACTAGGTTTACAGTGGGAAAGAGCAGCACTTATTCTCCTCTCAAAGACAAAGTGAAAATCAAAGCCCTACAACAAACAGCTCTCCTCAAAGAAGTCTCATTTTCATATGGCCCTCCTCTTCACTCACAATTTCTCTGGTTAGAAGACTTCAAGAGGCCTGAAATGGGTTTTTCCCCCTAAATTTCCTATGAAAAATCTGTACCTGGAAGCTTGGTTTTGGAATTTTGCATATATATTCTGTCTGAGAGATTTCCTGGAAACCTTGTTTTCAACATAACTTTATATGGTGAATAGGTATGTTCAAGGTGCAAACCACACATTTAGACTGCACTTTCAGAGCTTAAATTAGTTGTAAGTTTAAAACATTCTATGTTTGGAAAGGTAGCCATACTTTTACTATGTTTATCATTTTTACTTGCATTTAGTAGTTCTTTTTTTTAAAGATTTTATTTATTCGAGAGAGAGGGTGTGCGCAGGAGCAGGGGTGGGGAAGGGGCAGAGGGAGAGGGGGAAGCAGACTCCCTGCTGAGCAGGGAGCCCAGGACTCAGATACTTAACCAACCCAGACGCCCCTTGCATTTAGTGGTTCTAATTTTTTTTCTTTTTTAAACAAGGCTTAATAGTATCAGTTAATTCAAGTTAATTCAACTCATAATGATGAGATGAAGTGGAAGGCATTATATGCTTTGACTTCCCAAATCCTCTGTGTAAGTTTTTTTCCTTTGCCTTTTCAGTTTCTTTGAGAATTCAAGAGACAGCAGACCATAAGCAGCTGTGCAGCTTTTCATCTGAGCAAAAATCTTAAACTACTGAAGGAAAATTTGTTTTTTTCCCTCCCTTCATACAGCTTCAGTAAACTGAATTAGCCTATGTCATTACATGGAAATTCTCTCTGATGAATGAAATAGCTCCTAATGAATAAAACTGTAAAGAATTTGATAAAGCAAGTTGCTAAAAATCTGAACTATTTATCTGTTTCAACAACCAATGGGAACATGGCCAAAGAAAATAGTACCTGCTCTCTCCCCCTACTGTCTGAAGGCTTAGTTGTGAAAATCTTCATCAAACTGCCATTTTTCCGCTCACTTGAAAAAGTTAATTCTCATTTTTATGTGGAAGAATAATATTTAAAAAATTGCATAGTCCCATCGGATATAAAGTATCTCAGAATATTATAGCAGTTAAAGCAGAAGAGTTCTGGCATAGGAATAAACTGATAAATGAACATTTAAAAAGGCCAAGACACTTTTAAATTAATTTAAATTTATATGATGAAGATGTAATTTCAAACTAAGGATTATTTGCTGAATAATGCTAGAACAACTATCTATTAGTTCGAGGAAGGGCACACACACACACACACACACACACACGCACGTAAAACATAGGGGATGGACATATCCTTACTGTTTTACTTGACAATAAATTCTAATTAAATCAAGACTTAACACTGAAAGATGAAAATACGATATGTTACTAGACGAGCACATGAATTTTTATTTTATTTATTTTTGCACATGAATTAAAAAAAATGTTAAAAATACAAAAATCCTGAATTTTTATTTTATTTATTTTTGCACATGAATTAAAAAAATGTTAAAAATACAAAAATCCCTAAAAATAGGGATTGCCTCCATAGGCATGAGAGAAAAACCAAAAAAGCATTTAAGAAAAAAATGATAAATAAGTCTACATAAAAATACTAAAACGTCTTGATAGTAAAATGTATGTAAATAGAAAAAAAAAAGACAATAACTGGGAAACATGCATAGCACATGACCAGACAAAGTAGCTATTTTAGATGTATACAAAGAAAACTTAGGAAACAGGAAAAGTCTAAAAACTGAATAGAAATCCAGGCACTGGGGTATAAAAAGGTAGTTTCCTAGAAATAAAATCCAAATAACCCTAAATATATGAAAAGAGGATCAATCTCCTGTTAATTAAAAGCAAATTAAAACAGTGAGATTTTTTTCTCACCATTGATATGAGCAAAAATAAAACTAATGAATATATTCAGTGTTGGTAAGAGTATGGGGATAGACACTGTAATATGCTATTGATGGATATTGATTGGAAATTTTTGAAAACAAGCACGGTAATCAAAATTGTAAATGTAAACCACCTTTGTTTTTTTTTTTTTTTTTTTTTAAAGATTTTATTTATTTATTCGACAGAGATAGAGACAGCCAGCGAGAGAGGGAACACAAGCAGGGGGAGTGGGAGAGGAAGAAGCAGGCTCACAGCGGAGGAGCCTGACGTGGGGCTCGATCCCATCACGCCGGGATCACGCCCTGAGCCGAAGGCAGACGCTTAACCGCTGTGCCACCCAGGCGCCCCTGTAAACCACCTTTGACTCAGTTTTTGCAGTTTAGATTGTTCAATGGTCCATTTTTAGAAATTTAATCTAAAACTATATTTGTGTATAAAGATGTTTACTTTAATGTTGTCAGTAACTATACTAGGGAAAGCATAAATGTTCATCAATAATGGATCAGATTTAAATTCTCATAGTCCTCCAATGAAATACTCTGAAGCAACGTGGAATACTGTACAAATAAGAAAATTATGTAACAGAATATAGGAGAGGGTAGGCCCAACTGTGTAAAAAAAATATGGTTCAAAAATACCAAAGGATTAACAACCTATTGCTAATGGTGGCTTACTCTGGACACAGAGTTGGGGCAAAAGGAGGGGGAATGATTTTTTTTTTTTTTTTAATAATGATTTTTCATTATATTATGTTAGTCACCATACAGTACATCCCCGGTTTTCGATGTAAGGCTCGATGATTCATTAGTTGTGTATAACACCCAGTGCACCATGCAATATGTGCCCTCCTTACTACCCATCACCGGTCTATCCCATTCCCCCACCCCCCTCCCCTCTGTAGCCCTCAGTTTGTTTCTCATAGTCCATAGTCTCTCATGTTTCATTCCCCCTTCTGATTACCCCCCCTTTCTTTATCCCTTTCTTAGGGGAATGATTTATTTTTGTTTTGTACATTTCTGTAGGCTAATTACTTTTTGCAAGTATTTAAGTACTTTTTGCAAGTGTCACTATTATAATAAAAATTACATAAAACAAAGAAACAGGTAGACAAAAGGCTTGGCAAAAACAATGCCTAGATTTAAATAGAACATAGCATTTATAACACAGCGCTGTGTGATGCTCTCTAATTGAAATTATGGAAGCCTATTCATAAAACCTTAACCTGACAAGAAATAAACTGCCTGGTCAGCAGTTGACTCAACTAGTCACCAGGCCAGGATGGAATAATACCTTTCTTTCTTTATCCAAAAAGGATTAGTCCTGGGAAACAAATTCCTTCTTTCTCATCAACTCTGAGAATGGCAGATCTTGCTGAAACAATGGACCCTAATTTTGAAACTAGGAGGTTTGCATGCGAATACTTGTAGAACTAATTGTTATGCTTTGTGACATAGTTTAACGATTACTGGTTCCACAATTTATCTTCCAAGGCTGCTGGGGATATTATGTGAAATAATAAATGTGAATATGTTGTCAAAGGCTACGTTCGAGGTAATTATTATTGTTCAAGTGTTGGCTTAAGGCACAAAAACATCACCATAAGTAATAACCATGAGTTTTTAAAATTGTAGCTATTAAATTAAAATAAGGATATACTGCCTTTGCCCTCTCAAACTGACAAAGCTTTTTAAGAAGAAAAAAACCCTTGATAAATGCAGTGTTGTGGAGGAGTAAAATTGGTTGTCTCTCTAGAAGGCAACTTGGAAATATATGTTAACATGTCTTAAAATAAGCAGATCCATTGAACCAGTAATTCCCTTTCTAAGAATACATCTCGAGGAAATAATGTATAAGCACTTCATCCCAGCATAATTACAAGATAGCAACAAATTAGAAATGATATAATAGCCAACAACAGAAGACTGGTTAAATAATTATGGTGTTCCATGTAGTCATTAAAAATAATTCTGCAGGAAATTAGAAAATGTACATGAAATACTATTAAATAAAAAGATTAAACAATGCCTGTATAGTATGATTCAATTTTTCTAAAAATTTTGCTTTAGAGGTAAACAATGAGGTTGAGATGGGTAAAATAATTTATCCATGTTAACAATGCCACTGAAATGGATCTAGTTGACATCCAAGCAAACACACATGCATGCACACAACAAAATGTTTGTAACAAAGACTATTTAACCCAACATTTACTATGTGACAGGAAATTTGCATATCACATCTAAGCAAATCCAATAAAAATCCTGTACGTTGACTATGTGATTCCAGAGATGGATAAAGTGAGGTTCAGGGAGGCTACATATCTTATCCACAGCCAAATACAATAAGAACAAAACAAAACAAAACTGACCGTGTGAGTCCCTTTTTCTTGATAGAAAATCCCTCTCTCTATATTAGAGTTTTCATGTGTGATGAGAGACCTCCCAGGTGAGCCTACACAGAGGCAATGTGAGCGCCTGGAATCTGGTGACTTGGTCACCCCTCCGGTTGCCTGAGTCAATAGGGGAAAAGCACTGTGGGATTTTGAGAAGGACATTTTCATAGGGATATGAGAGATTCTAGAGAGATGGACAAATGGAGACAGCGATATGATACAACATTTGAACTCAGGTTGGCCCTTCAATCATGAGAAGAAGATAAATTAAAGAAAGAAAGGTTTAAAATTGGGGGAAATTTCCATAACAATGAAAGAAACTGAATGAGTTTCATGAAAAACAACAAAAAACTGCTCCCAGCCTCAGGCTTTCCCAGGAAAACATACTCAAAGTAAGAAATGGCTTTAGGTCAAAGATAAAATCCAGGGCAGAAGGGTAATATGCTCTATTAAGAAATAATAAATAATAATAATAGTGTAGCTCTTAGGCAATCTCTATTAAATAATAAAGTTCTAAAAATATAAAGGGCATCTTAACCATAGCAACCTTACCTGGGAAGCAAAGTATAGTCTATTTTGTCTAATAGAATTACAATCAAATACACAGAAAGCTCACTAAGGTTTTAAAGGAATTATATCATTTTATGCACAAAGTGACAGAAACAGTACAAAATGAAAAGTGGCCTAAGGCACCCTAATTACTATGGTCAGTAAGCAAGCCATAAGAATTATTCAGTTACAAACACAGGTCACTTTTTATGGGAAAGGAAGGATGGTCAGAGGAGAAACCAAGAGCTCCAAGAGTCATTATCATGACCCACAGAAGATCATTCATAGGAAGGGACTGGACCCTAATCAAAGAACTGAAATTACTATAAACCAGTGATTGCTTTATGTCTCAGTTTGTACTATGAAGGCAGGCACAACTTCCAGTTTCTGCATAGAACATATCATGAATCCCACGCAGTGAGGACGGCAAGCAGCACAATGCGTGTTTGGGTGTCTCATGTACTTTGCATAACTGGGACCACCTGGAGTGGGAATCATAGATAGAACAACGGTCTCTGCAGAGACAGAAAGTGAAGCACCAGCAGAGAGCCTGATGCCCTTTGTACATGCTAGGTACTACAAAGAAGCATGATTGGAGAGTAGTCTGGAGGCCTCCCTTGGACACGTGTGAAAAACCTTCTGGAGACTCCCAGAAATACTGGAGAGAGGGGCTGTATTTTGAGGGGGAGTGAGGATCTGCCATTAGCAATTTGGGCATCAAAACAATAAAAAAGTAATATTACATATTAAAGTGACTCTTAGTATGTATAGGCTAGTGAGAAAAAGTTTAACTTAGGTTACATGTGTTTTCATTTCTAACACATAAACAGAATTTTGCAGTTGATGAGCACGGAGGGCCTAAGAGAGAAGAAAATAGTTATAGGTCTGACCCTGATACTTTTACCTACAAGTAGCAAGAATCCAATCATGAGAAAACTAGATTAATCTACAAATTCCAGAGCTCGTTTTAGTATGTGTCTCTTTTTTAGTTATCTATTGGTGTGTAACAGCAACACTAAGCAGCTTAAAAAATAATCTTGGTATTGTGTGTCACAGTTCTGTGGGTTGCTTGGGCTCAGAAGGACAATTTTTGCTCAGGTCTCACTGGGAGCATCTTTTTTAGATGTAATCAGATGATGGGTAAAGCCAAAGTCTACTGGAGGCTTGACTGGGACCCCGGGAGAATTGGCCTCTCTCTTTCTCATGTAGTCTCGGGGCATCTTCTTTCCACATGGATCACAGGTTCTTAACAGAGTCTCTCTAGAAGGGTTTCTGGACTTCTCATATGACATCTGTGTGTTCCCAAAAGTACAAAGGTGAAAACCACTAGGCCACCTTAAGGATTAGTCAGGGCACTGGTACCACATCATATCTGATATGTTCTATTGATAAAGTGAATCACAGGGCCAGCTCAGATTCAACATAGGAGGGGACTAGTCAAGGGCATGAATCCAGGAGACAGGGTTCTTTGTGAGTTGACCTTGGAGATCAGCTACCACATTACAGTAGCTCTTATATGTCTGGCAGGATGCTAGGGCTAGGCATGTAATAGCGAGTAAACTCAGAGGAATGTGCTGCCTTCCAGGAGCCTACCATCTGTCTGGAAGGGGAGATAAACATCAATCAAGAAAAATTCCACGATAACAATTGCTTCAAACGGGAAGTACTGTTGTTCTCAGGAGGATATTTATGCTAATCAAGGAGATTAGAGAAGGCTTCTTGAGGAAACAATCTAAGTCAGAAGGGCAAAGTGGAAAAAATAAGGCACAAAACTAGATGATGGCATAGCATTCTAGCAAGAGGAAAGAGCCCCAAAAAAGGCCAGGGCAAGTACCAGACACACACACACACACACACATACACACACACACACACACACACACACACACACACACACGGTAAAGAAAAAGGACAGTGAAGCTGTAGCTGAGAAAGCGTGTGGGACAGCATGACGTAAGAGCAAGCTAGAGAGGTAGACAGTAGACAGGAGTCTTGCTTTGTCTTCATTTTAGAGCCGTGGGAAGCCACTGAAAGGTTTCCAAACTATGAGCTGGCAGGATGAGTCTTGCATTTTGAAAAGACCTCTCTCGCTGCAAAGTGGAGGGCGGATTAAAGGGAGTACATCAGAGATGACTCGATTTTCCCTGGGAGGATACTGCAACCCTCCAGGTGAGAGGTGAGCTTAGTGCTGTATCTCAATACATCTTGGGAGGGCTGGATTCATGACCAACAGGCACTCACAGAATTGCTTTCATTTCTTTTCTAATCGGTTTTCTGGCTTCTATTTACTTCTTCTTACTCAGATAAAAGCGATTCTGGATCCAAAACAACTCACAGGAAAGGGTGATCGAAACCAATCAAATGAAGTAAAGAATATCCTATAAGGCAGGCAAGACAAAAAGAGCCAAATCTGACTCACTTTCAAGTGTCAATTCTCTCAGAGAGTCATCATCCCCACTAAGAATCCTCTTGGAATTTCCAATAAGGCAAATGGTGATGGCTTCATTTTCCTTTCCTTTGTTTTCTTTAAACTCAAGTCCTAAACATTCTTATCAATTTACTCCTCCAAACAAATGTGTTCCTTGGTGCAGAGTGACACAGACGTGGTTCAAACCCTTGCTCTGCTGGTTCAACTTACATAAGTTCATGAACCTCTCTGAACTTCACTATTTTTATCTAATAACAAAGAGCTTCATAGTGTATGTTCAAAGTGTTGCAATAAGTCCATGAGATGATGCTTGCAAAGGACTTAGCCCAATGCAGTATATCCTAGTGGTTACAAGATATACTTTGAAGCCAAATCAATCTTGGCTCAATTCCCAGCTCTGCCATTTATTAGCTCTATGGCCTTGAGCAAGTTATTTGTTATATTGAAGCATCAATTTTTTCTTATTTGTAAAATGCATATAAACATACTATCACTTTATAGTGTTTTTATGAGGATTACTTGACAAAAGCCAGAGAAAGTACTTAATAGAGTAGCTGGCATATGACCAACATTTAATAATTGGTAACTGCTATTATTATAAAAATTATTAGCACTCAATAAATTTAATTCAGTTCGTATTTTCCCCTTCACTGGGACTTTTTTCCCCATTAATTACCTTCTCCTACGTGCCAGCACTCTCCCTTATATGCTGTGGATTCTCTTCCTTCTCTTTCTCTCTCCCTTCTTCCTCTTTCCTTCCTTCTCTCTCTCAAATTTTGGACAACTAAAACAGTGACATAATATAAACGACACAAACACCCAAAGATGTAGGAAGTTAATTCTGGAAAAGTAAATTGTTGCAAAACAGGAAAAGAAGTCACAGTTTAACAAATGCATCAAACTAATTTAATTCTTAATGTAGGACTAGAGCTTTATAAATCCCCCTACCGCATCTCTTCTCGGTGGACATTCCAAAAACTTGGTACAAAAATCCACATGCATTATTCCATAAATAGTTTGCTGAGTGCCTATCAACCATAATATGGATTATTTCATTTTTTATGAAGTTCGTAACACCTTTGAATTTATTCTAGGTTCAGATATTGCTATTTTATATTCTAAAAACAAAACATCCTTCATTTCTAGATGATAGTTTGGTTTAGTGTCTAAGTCCTGTAGTGACAAACCTGTCTTGTATAATGTAATGAGCATGGGAGTATAAACCAGGTCTTCTTTTACCGTTCCTCTTGTATTAAGGATAGAAGAGATACTTTGCAATACCAAGCATATTTTTCTTTAGTTATGAAAGAACAGCTGTTTCTGATATATGGTTGCCAGAAGGAAACCCTCGGAGAACTTTGGTTTACTGCTAGAATTGGTGAAAACTGGAAGAAAATGATCAAAATATTTTAAAAGCATAGTCAGGGCATAATAACTTTTCTTTTCATACTCAAATGGTAATTATATCGTCTAGCCTTACTATAAAAACTTATTAGCTCAAGTTTTGAGATGACAAAATATTTGTGTGTTCATGTTAAACATTTTCATTCTGTTGGAGCATGCTGGTATGACTGACTTCTGGGATCATATTTGATTTTATGAAGTGGGCCTGTTCTATCCACTTTCAATTGTGCAATTATCATTTTATTCAGTTCTATTTATATTTCTACCAAACTGGAAGATGTACTAGACTAAAACACAAAATGACTTATCTACAATGTTCTGCAAGAATACAGTAACTCATATTCTGTGGGACAAGATTCTCATATACAGAAGAGTTCCCAACAATTATTGGGAAACAGCTGTTCTTTTATCCCTCTTAAATATTGTCAGCCATATTTGGAGTGATCAATTAGGCCTCATGAAGTTCTACAGCCAAGAAAGGGTCTTTAATGTGTGTGATATTTAAATGATGTAATTTCATGATTAAGTACAATGTTAAATTTATGTAGCTCTGTCCATGTGATTAAAATTCCTTTTACTTACGACGGCTTACATGAAACAAAACCTCATTAACTCAGAGTCTCTTCATTCAGAATGTATGATAATTAAAGGGAAAAGAGGCTGGCGATTATACTCAAAGTTACGTGTGAAGAAATCTTTTACTTGAGTGAAGGAGATGGGGATAGGTTAGCTTTTTAAAAAATTATTTGATTATTGTAGCAATAATTTCATCATATAGAAAAATATCAAATCATTACATCATACATTGAAACACATATATGTCAATTATACCTCAAAAAATTTAAGTAAAAAATTGGAGAAAACGAATTATTTCTAGTTATACAGTTGCACTTACTTGCATGATTATGTTAATTAATAATATTAGCTGCTGTTACTGTAATGGAAACTGTTCTGTGCATTTTATTTATGTAATTATATTAAACCTTATGATGTAGGGATAATTAATTTCAGCTTACAAATTAAGAAATTTTTACAATTTCAACCAATTCTAAGGCCTAAGTACTTATACCAGGTCATTCTGCTCAGTCAGGAAGGAACTTTGCTCCAGCTAACTCCCCAGTGCATTATTTTCCAACTACACTACCGGGCCTCCCTTTTAAGAACAAGATTGCTAAACTAATTAAGTCTAGAATTTTAAGCAGGACAATGAGTGCCTGTGCTTGGCATTGTTAGATATTTAAAAATAGTCTATACATTTGATTAGTTTATATCCACCTCCTGCTTCTCTTAATAAGTTCTAAAAGAGATGACAGCATTTCTCATAAGTAGTATTGACAGAGTTTAAAACAAACCAGGCACATGGCTGAAGAATCTTTTCTTTTTACTTCTTCCTGAATAATTTTGCATGAAATCAACAGGGCCCCATGCAAGATGTGAAACAGAGGTGTTCCGGTAAGGACAGAAGCATCTCTGAGATTCCAATCCAATTTCCTTTCTGCATAAAATTACCTCGAAAATGAAGCTAAAAATAAGTCCCTAATGTTAAAAAAAAAAAGTGGTTGTAGCTGGCATAGGACCCTTTAGCCACATTTTAATTACCCCTCAGCTCTACATGAAGTTTGTTTCTAACTCACAGGGAGATTTGTCAAAAAGTGTCAAGCAGATTCTCTGCACTATTTATTAAGCGCCCACACTGCCCATAGCATTGTACACAGCAGGGAAGATAAACAGGCCAGAAAGAACAACTGGTTAGTTGTTGCTCATCGCTGACCAGAATAGGACATGGCTGCAAAACGGTCAGTTCCTGGTCCCTGTCCACACTAGCCCTGGCTAGATTTCCCCTGATGAGCAACATCCAGGCCTCAGGTTTAATGAATGTATTACCTCTAGAAATTCTCAGTTACCTTTCTCCAAAGCACACATTTTGAGAGTTGTGGGCATGTGTAATTGACCATCAGAAAATACAACCTGCTGATGTATATGTGAAATAATTGAAAAACACAGTGATAATATCATACTATAATCTCATTTAACTTAGATTCAATGTAATGTCAGAGAGAGTGGAACAACAAAAAAGGTCAAATCAATAACCCTTCCGGTATTCTGTTTGACAATGTCTACTCTGGAAGGTATTGATCCACGAGAACAGATCATTAAATAGGAAAGGGAGATGATAACAAATTTGTAATGTTTGGAGAAACAAAGACAAAATAAAAGGACAATGGAAATTTCATAAGATTTGATCACTTGTTTGGGAAGGAAACAGTAGTTAAGTTTTTCTCCAAACTTCTTTGTAATTGGATGTTTCAAGGATAACTCCCACTTTCTAGAATCAAACCATGCCAGTATAGGAATGGGAGGGTCCATTAGTCTTTAAATATGAATTTTACCTACAAGGGAAGCCTGAACAAGTAGAAAATTCCTGGGACTATGAAATCAGACCGATTTTAGATTAAATCTCTGATATGGATTTTACTAATTTATGACCTCTAAACATATATGTAATATATGAAATGTAACCTACTCTATCTTTATAAAGGATACAATGATTGCTTCTTAGGAAGGTTATTGCCAGGATTAGGTGTTAAGTGTGCTGTGCACTTAAACAAAATGTTTAGGGTATGATCACTCCCCTTCTCCTTTCTCTTTGTACCCTTCTTCTAATTAATATTGTATTTATTTTGTAGCGGCTCTCTACCTTATTATCGGTTGATTTTCTCATGCATTTAGTATTAGTGTTGATGGTATACGTTCAATCTAGGCTTAAGGGTTATTGATATTTCTGTAATATTCATTGCCATTAATATAATTAAGTGTTTAAAAATAGAATATTCAGGCCATATCCACTATTTATATAAAGGTATAAATGCATAAGCCAAAGAGACAAGGAAACAACAAGAATTAAGAAAGCCTATGACCACTTGTGGAGTGCAGAGAAATCATTTTTCCCCCATTTGGAGAATAATGAAATTTTGGTTCACCATGGGAACTGAAGGGGGAAATCAATGTCCAAAACTAATCATGCTAGTTTTGATAAAAAGCAACTCAAAAAAGAAAAACATTGACAAAGTATGTGCATAGCTTGCACTTCAGATATAATTTAATTTAGTAAGAAGGGTTCATGGGACACAAAGCATAATATAATAGTAAAGATGATGAGTCATTTGATCATTCCTAATGAAAGCAAGTGATAAAGAAAATTCATGATTGTAGGTTGGGTTTATAGCAATCAGCTCTCTTTCAATATTATGATACTTTGAATAGTTACTATTCATGTTTGCTCATTTACTCATCCCCTTTATTAATTTCATTCATCCGTTCATTCATCAAATAATTAGTGCATAGATATTATGTGACAAACACTGAACTAAGCCAACAGACAAAGAAAGGACACATATGGTCACTGGCCTCATGAAATGTACAGTATAATAGAAGAAATCGAAAACTAGGAAGTACACAACACATGAATGGGACTTTTTCCCACTGTACAAACATTTATAGGAAATAAACAGAGTGCGGAGTTAACGAATAATTGAGGAACACCATTTAAGTTGGAGTAGCAAGACAGGCCTCTGCTGAAAAGATGCATTTGTACTGACTCCTGAGGGAATCAAAAGAGCAAGGCATGCAAAACTATGGAAAAGAGCATTTCAACCAGATGGAGGAGGAAGTGCCAAACTTGGCAAACTAGAAAAATACCGGTGACCAGAATGGCTTGAGATTGGTAAACAAGGTGGAGAATGCTAGGAGATTAATTTGGAGAGGCAGGCACTTCCCTTAGAATCCTTTTGACTATCTTATGAAAAATAACAGGCTCGAAGGGGGTGTGGAAACAAGGTGTTAGAGGCTGCTGGAAGTGTCCAACTAAGAGATGGTGGTGATGTGAACTAGGCTAGAGAAGGTGGAGACATATTTTAGTTATAACATTTTCCTTGAAGAACAAAGAGGATTTAGTGATTCAGAGAAAGAAAATCAAAGATGCTGTCCTTGTTTTTAAGGTGAACAAATGAAAGGCTAAGGTTGCACCTGTTTAAATGTTAATGACCAGTAAAGAAATGACTGTGAGGGTAGGAATGAATTAAGTGCTCCTTCTGGACATCTCTGGTTTGATAGGCATATTGTACTACCAGTACCCCAAATGGGCTTCCCCAAACAGCACATTGCTTTTTGTGGCGAGGGAGGATATAAGCAGCCACATTGTTTTACGCCTCCTTTTGGAAAAATGATTCATGTTCAGGAAATAGGGGTTTGTTTGTTTTCCTTTTAATATTTGGTCTGAAACATTGGGGCATAGTCCATCTAATTGGCCAGAATGCCAATGAAGCTATTGATTTGATTTATGGAGTAAAATTCTTCATAAACCAAATTAGGAAATCAGACACAGACAAATGTATGTGTCTAGAGTTCACAGACATCTTATTAATAAAGCCAGAAGTCACTATTAATACTGGAGAACATTGGAAGCAGCTGTAGAATGTTGGGGGAAAAAAACCCCGAAACTTCATTAGACAAAAAGTCAATAACTAGGATTGAATCCAAGCCTCCCATACCTCTTCAATCTTGGTTTCCCTACCAGTAAGACAAACATAAATTCCTGCTTCATTGGGTTGTTTTAAGGACTGAATAATGATACAGAGTATGTAAGAATCCTAAAGAACAACAGACATTTAAGATAATTCACTGGAGCAATGCTCTGTGTTTTATCAAATCTGTGGCCCTGAAGAGACAAAACCTATTACTGTATTATCTTCTGACTTCATTTTGCCAACATGATCTTAATTTGTAGTTTCAAAGGAAATACTGCAGACCACAAGTCTTTTTCATTTTTGAACTGGGTTTATTCCAAAGTTCTGATAAATTGGTAATTACCCCACGTTATCAGGCACTTTCTATTTTACTGAACCATCTTAATTCTGTGCTCTACTGAAATAGGTAGACTTCTGAAGAGCATTTCATTTGCAATCTTTCCAGAGAAAACGAAATTCCTAGGAATAGTTTTGGGGCATGGAGAAGAAAATGATGGAATGTTTCGACATCCAGCATTTTTCTGTCCAGGGTGCCTTCAGCATTTTGGTACGAACTCATGATAATATCATCATGGCAGGGTAAACAGATGGTAAATATTACCATCAAAAACAAAAACAAAGCAAACTGCCTGCTGATACTTGGGGTTCTTGGTCTATATACATGACCTGTATCATCTAGGAGCAAGATACTCATCATGCCCAAGCATCCTGATTGGACACGCAGAGACACTGGGTGATTTCAACAGGAAAAGGAGAACGGTGTGATAACACCCGTAGTAAAAAAACAGAACACTTATTGTTTTATGCAAACTTAACTGAGACGATTTTCATTTTGAGTAAACTATAATAAATAACGAGTTAACATGCTCCAACAGGATATCAACAAAGGTGAATATTAGCTGGATTCTTTGAAAGCTCCACACATTGTCTCATTTCACAGGTCCAGATTTTGAATTGCATGGTGGCATTATCTTTTCCAAGTTGTGGTGTTCTTTTATTTGGGTAAGTAGAGAGCAAACGGTGTCTACAAAGTGAAGATTCCTTTCTTTTTGACTCTATTGAATGTCAGAGGGAAGTAGTGGGGAAGGGAGAAAGAAAGGAAGGTAGAAGGAACATATCATCAGGAAAATGCCCCGTTTGATCTAGAAACAGGTGATAGGGACTTGGGTCTGCAGTTCCTCTCATGTTCTATGGCTGTTGAGAATGGTTTAAATCATGTTGCCCTCTGCCAAAACCTCCCTTACTCTATTCACTGATCATCACCCTCCCACCTGAAGTTATTCATATCGCCTAAAGGAAAAGTCTATGAACACTGCTATTTCACTTAAAAATGGTTATAACAAAGTTAAACGAGCTAGAATGCAGTATAGTTTGTTTTACTGGTAGAATTCTGATGGGGTGTTGGAAGTATTAATGACATTTACAGTTTTAGATAAAATCACATGAATTAATTATATTCCATATCAGTAGGCAAAGTTGAAGTCCAGCATACCTCAAAGGAAGAGAAAGGATATTTAAACAAGACATTAATCCTGTACATTACGGTGATTTGCAAATTCTCAAGAAGTAGTATAATTGAACCCCTATAACTCCAACAGATTCTGGATATTGTCACTCAGGGCTTGGCTCTGGGCTCTCCTGTTGCTTGCCACTCTGTCCATAAATGCATATATCAGTTGTCATCAATTTAATACGGTCACATGGATGTCTCCCGAATTTATATCTAGCCCTAACTTTTCTCCAGCCTCAATTATTCACATGCTTAACATCATCTTCATATTAATGTCCCACAGATCTCTTGAGCTTATCAAGCCTAAACATATCCTTTGAGTTTTCACCACAACATATTCCTGCCTCTCCTCCACCTCCAATCAACTTTATCTCAATAAACTGTACCACCATTTACTCAGCTACTCAAAATAGAGCCCATCTTTGTGTTGTTCTTTCCCTCACCTTCATCTAATCCATTAGCAGATCTTACTAATTATACTAGTCCCCATCCCCCAGAAGTATCTCAAATTCTACCTTTTCTCCCCATTTCCACTTAATATCTCTCTGGGTTGAGCCTCTTCCATGAAGTACTGTGTTTACTTCCTAACTTTTTGCTCTATTCCAAACTCTTACTTTCTTTTAATGTAATTGATACAGAAGGAAGAAGCAACAACCCACTTCCTATGACAGACATTGGATCTCATCCACCCTTGCTGTGGTGGTTTTCCATTGCTCTCCTAATAACATGCAAATACTTATCATGGCCCGTGAGGCCCCACACGACTACTTCTGCATCCTTCAGCACACGGATCACCAGCCGCATGAGAGTGTTTAAGTTAAAATCCAATTTCGTTGAAATTAAATAAAAATTTAAAAATCAGTTCTTCAGTTATTCTAGCCCTATTTCAATTGTTCAGTAAGCCCCAGGTGGCTAGTAGCCACCTTCAGAGCAGAAAGACTCTTCAGAAAATGCTGATAATAGCTTCTGTTCATCTCACACTCATACACAGCCGTGTAAGTCTTACATTTGCTTGCTTCTTTCTAGCCACTCATCACATTTCTGACTATGCCAACCTCTTTATCACTTTAAAACATTCACATAGGTTTTCTTCTATGCATGAGATGTTCTTTCTGTTTCTTGTGTGGTGGGTAGTTTATCTTCACCATTTAGATTTTAGTTTAAAATCTACCTCTGTAGAGAAGACTTCCTTGAACGCCCTATCTAAAGTAGGTCTCCCTTTGTTGGTATTTAGCTTAACTCTTTATTTACTACTTACACTGCTCTCATTACAGTATGAAAAAAATAATTTACATAGTATCCCTATGTGTCTTCTTCTTGAGACTGGAAGCTTTAGGAAATCGCCATATAACCATAGCCAAGCATTGTTCCTGACTCATAGAGCTCAATAAATGGATGGAATTCAAGAAGGGCAAGAATTCAACCATTCACGGTGTATTCATTAGCCGTCACTTTAATAAATGTTCACAAATTTCATTCAGCTAAATCATATATTTCATATTCCATGAATGCCTGCCTTTCACATGCATATTAATATATGCACATAAAATGAGCATCTCCCAAATTAACCTCTCTAGAAATAGAGCTTTACGGTAAATATGTTTTCCTTATAACCAACCGGTTTGCAATTTTTTATCTTTGAAAATATTTAATTAAGGAGATGATGCCACAGTCCCTTTTTATAATTGTGAGAAAAAATATATATCACATGAAATTTAGTGTTTTAACTATTTTCAAGTGTATATTTCTATGGCATTCAGTATATACACATTGTTGTACGACTGTCACCACCAAACATTTCCAGAATTTTTCATCTTCCCCAACTGAAACTCTATGCTCATTAATACTAACTCCCCATTCCCTTTGTCCCCAGCCCTTGGCAATCACCATTCTACTTTCTGTCTCGATGAATTCCATTCCTCTATGAACCTCATATAAGAATCATACAATATTTTCCCTTTGTAAGTGGCTTATTTCACTTAGAACATGTCTCCAGGGTTTATCCATGTTGTAGCAAGTATAAAATCCCATTCCTTTTTAAGGCTGAGTGATATTCTCTTGTACGTAAGTACTTCATTGTGTATACATTCATCTGTCAATGGAACACAGATGGGTTGCTTCCACTTTTTAGCTGTTGTGAATAATGCTGCTATAAACATGATATATCTTTGAAATTCTGCTTTCAATTCGTTTGGGTACATGTTCAGAGATGAAATTGCCGGACCGTATGCTAATTCTATGTTTAATTTTTTTGAGAAATCACCGTAATGTTTTCCACAATAGCTGCACCATTTTGTGTTCTTACCCACAGTGTACAAGAATTCCAATTTCTTTACATTTTCATCATCATTTATTATTTTCTGCTTTTCTGATACTAATGAGTAGTATCTGATTGTGATTTTGATTTGCATTTCCCTAATGACTAATGGTGTTGAGTATCTTTTTGTATACTTGCTTTGGTCGTTTCTATATCTTATTTGGATAAATGTCTATTCAGATTCTTTGCTTATTTTTTTTCTTATTTTGTTGTTGCTTTGTTCAGTTGTAGGAATTCTTTATATGTTCTGAGTATCAATCACTTATCAGATATATGACTTGTAAATATTTTTCCCCATTCTGTGGCATCAGTGGTTTATAATAGCTTTTAATATATGTTGACAATTACGTCATAGACATGCAAAAAATACATTAAGTAGAATGTTATTCATCTATACTTCAACTTCGTTGAGGGGACAAACATTTCATTCTTCAGATAAAAAGTGTCAACATTACACATGGGTGTCTTCTTTCTTGCCTTACACTCCTCCGTTTGGGAAGAGGACTGATCTATCATCCATCATTGTTTGGCTGGAACCCATGATTTAAAAGTCATATACACATATGTTTTCATTCTGTCCCGCCTTAAGTTCCCCTCACACCACAGAAATCAACATTTCTGATAGTCATGTTTTCTCCTCAGGTGGGTCTATCTAAACTTCAGAGTATGTGGTAATAAGCCTAATTTTTCATTATATACAAAACAATTTTCTCCACTCTAGCTTTAATGGCAATAAAGTTGATATTTTGATCTGTATCTGATGACTCTTTCTGTTTCTTGCTTGATTCAGGATCCAGATGGGAAGGGATGTGATTAATTAGCACTCTCAAAATCCCCAACAAGGAATACTGAAGTAAGGCTTTTTTTGCTATACTTGCCTCATTATCCCAGTCTCGCTGCTGCTGATGCTAGGTTTCCTGCAAATCTTTATCAATATCAATGTCACATACTTTGGATGAGACCAAACAAATAATTCCTGCCATTTCAAATGTTCAAGCTGAGTCTTGATGATTTTATATCAGGTACTCTGTAGAGAAGATTCCCACAACAGATGGAGAGCTAGACTAGACGATGACGATGGAGTTATTTTTCTACATAAGTTTATTGAATTCTATTAAATGACAATTAAAATTGCAATCACCAGCCAAGAGCTCAGAGATTCCCTGGGCTTCTTATTGGAGAGATAGATAGATAGATAGATAGGGAGAGAGAAAGAGAGAGAGTGACATAATATACATATATATGAATATATATATATTCATATTATATATATGTATATATACCTATATGTCTTCATTTATTTAAACCTTTAGTGTTTTTTAAAGCATTAGTATTAAATTCTTATTATAAATAGTCAATAAATCATTATTATTTAGTATAGTATAATAATTAAAAAGGTTGAAAGAGTAAAGAAAAGAAGCTATAAATTCAGAGATCAAGAGCTCAGGTATTATTAATGTACACTGTGATGATATTTTGTACTCTTAAAAAAAAAGTGAGGAGAAAAGTTTCTGAAATGGGAAGAAGCCAAGAATTGTACTATGTTTGGCTCACTTCCATATCCCTAGATATTCACACAGTGCCTAGAAACAAGTTGAAGCTCATTCATTCATGAATTCATTCATTCATTTAAAAATCATACTTGCATCCAACCAAGGGCCAGCTGCTTTGCTAGGCCTTGCAGACAGTAGGGTGAAAAGACACAGACATGGCCCTGCCCTTATAGAGCTTACATGGGCATAAATCAAATAATTACAAAGTCAAACATAAACTTTCAACCATGATAAGTAATATAAGAAATGGCTAGGTACTGCTATGGTAGATTAGACAGGGAGCTTATATCTAAATGTCCAAAGTAGGCAAGTAGAAGAAGATAACCCTGAGAATATGAAACTTCTCTGAGATGTAAAGTATGAACAGACATCAGTTGTGTGATGAGAGGAATGCAAGAGGAAAGCATTGCAAGAAGAGGAAAGTAAAAGACAAAGGGCCTGTGGAAGGAAGAACACTTGAGGGAAAAGGCCAGTGTATGTGGAACAAAGAGAAAAATTAAGATCAAAAAAGGTGCTGAATTGCAGCAAACCCACAATTCCAATTTAAAAAAAATGTATTAAAAAAAAAAAACTAACACCCATGAATAAATCTAATGGAAGATGTGAAAAGCCTCTACACTGAAAACTAAAAGCCATGATTGAGATTAATAAAAGTGAACCTAAATGGATGGAGGGATTATTTTGTTTATGTATTGGAAAAGTCAATATTGTAGGATATCAATTCTCTTCAACTGGTTTCCAGAATCAGTAAAATCCCAAATAAAATTTCAGCAATTTATTTTTAGATTGGCAAGCTGATTCTAAAATGCCATGGAAATGCAAATAGCAAGGCAATTACAAAGAAGAACAAACTGTAGGAACCATATCATCCTATATCAAAACTGATTATAAAGCTGTAGAAATAAATACAAGGGGATATTGGTGGAGGTACAGACCATTAGACCAATGGGTCAGTGAGTTCAGAACAGACTCACGTAGAAACCATCACCTGATTCATTACAAAATGATTATTTCAGTGTTGTAGGGAAAGACATGGTCTTTTCGTTAATGATTCCAAGTTAATTGTACATCCATATGGAGGAAAAATTTCTTAAACCATACTACATGCCTTATAAGAAAAAAAAATCATTCAAAATGTAGCTTAGATCTAATTGTGAAAAGTAAAACAAAAAAACATTTTAGAACTAAACATAGACTATTCTTTAGTTTGTTTTGGTTAAAGATTTATTAAAAAGGCAGAAAAGACTAACCATAAAAAACCTGAAAAATCAGAATACATTTAAAAAATTAGTGTTATTTATCAAAATACACCATTAAGAAAATGAAGAGGAAAGGTACAGACTGGGGAAGGGTATTTTCTATATGTATTTTCAACAAAGGACTCACAGCCAGAGTATGTGGAGAAAAAGAAAGCAACAGGGTCAGATATACTTGAAATTGCCGATAGTACAATAGGGAATAAAATGAGCAAAAATCTTGGATAGGCATCACGTAAAGACAATTTCCAAATGGCCAATAAACAAGTGACAGGCACTCAACTTCATTAGTCACAAGGGAAATACAAATTAAAACCCAATTTACTATTACTGCATGGCCACTGTTAGAATGAGAAGAACAGAAAACACCAAGAGTTGGGATACCAAGACTCTGATCAGTGTTTGTAGGAGCATAAATTGCTATAACAAATTTTTGGGAAATGTCAGAAATATGTACTAAAGCAGAACATATGCATGCCCTCTGTCTAGATTTAATTCACCGAAGGTGCTAATAAGAATGCTCATAGCAACATTCTTTGAATGGTTAAGAACTACAAACAACTCAGATTTCTATCAGTAGCAAAGAGGATTTAAAATGTGGTATTTTCATTCAAAAAATTTTATATAGCAAGAGAATAAATGGCATGTTAACATACACAGCAATGCATGTTGTTGGTGCAAAATAAATCGATGGAACAGAGGAGTTAGTTCTCAAATAAACCCATGTATACACACTCAACTCATATATGACAAAAGGGGTATTTCAGTGTAGTGGGGACAACTTAATTTGAACAAAAGAAGCCAGATTTGTAAACTACACACCATGCATTTCCATTTATATAAAGTAATGTGTGGCAGTAGAGATCAACAGAGTGGCCACCTTGGCAGGGTATTGGCCAAAGGGGGGAGACAGGACACTTCTGAGTATAGAGAATGTTTTGTCTGTTGATTCTGGAAACTGGTTCCATGGGTATAGCTTGAACATTCATCAAGCTATACACCCAAGATTTATGCACTTTTCTGTACATGATATAATTTAGTAAAATGTTTACTTGAAAAATTAAAGAGAGATATAAATTGAAATTGAAAGCAAAGGAGGACAAAGCACAATCTTAACAACTATGGTAACTTTATGTTTTATTCTAAGAAATAGAGGAAATAATTGAAGGGTTTTAATCAAGAAGTTGTTATGATCAGATGGCAGTAATATGGGGCGCCTGGGCGGCTCAGTCAGTTAAACATCTGCTTTTGGCTCAGGCCATGGTTCCAGGGTCCTGGAATCAAGTCCCAGGTAAGACTCCCTGCTCAGCAGGGAGCCTGCTTCTCCCTCTCCCTCTGCCCCTCCCTGCTTGTGCTTTCTGGCTCTCTCTCTCAGATAAATGAATAAAATATTTAAAAAAAGATGGCAAGTAGTATGAGAAATGAAAAACTGTGGACAGAACAGGGATAAATTTGATGGATTAAATCAAGGATTTGCTGATGGATGCAGCATTAGGGGAAGCAAACTGGGGAGTTGCCACAATCCCCAGTTTTATGCTTGTACAAATGGATGGATGGTAGTACCATACTCTTTGAATTCAAATTCTGAGTTCCAAGTTTCCAGGAAAGGAAAATTATGAGTTAGCTCTTGGAAAAAATTAAATCCAAATTGCCACTGAGCCATCTAAATGGATCATGAGCAGATAGTTCAACACAGAAGTTTATAGCACAAAGAGAAGTCGCTGCTAGAAATATATACTCATGAGTTATCTATCTACAGGGGTCAAGCTGATAAGGAGAAAATAAATAACACAAGAAACGTAGAGGGCTTAAGACTGAGCTTTGAGCAACTTCACCAGCAAAGGTCATGGTAGTGTGAGATGAGCAAGTAGATAAGACCGAAAAGGAGTGGTCAGACAGGTAGAATAATAAGCAGGAGACAGATGGGTCACAGAAGGTAAGAGAAAGAATAGGAAAAAGAGAAAGGCTTGCAGCATTGACTGCTGTTGAGAGCTCAAGTGAGGAAGGGAGGATTGGGATTGTACACTTATTCTGCTGAATAAATCATTGTTGAATAAATAAATAAATAAGTAAAATTATATTTGCTGTGCAGGTAATGGTGCAAAAGGAAACCACTGGTCTGGAAAATACTGGATTAGACTGAGTGAACATGAAACAACACATCGTTCACATTTTGCAGAATGGAGCCAACCGTGAATTTCTTTATACTTTGACTTTCTAGTAACCCCTGCTGATCATCTTCCAAAGCCTCAAGAGAGAGAAAGGTTCCAGCTTGCCATGGCAGAACCTGATCTGTTAGCTGTCTGCTTTCAATTCTGCTTTAGTTGTCTAAAATAAGGTTCATTAATCAAAACACACACACACACACACACACACACACACACACACTATATATATATATATGTATATATATATATATATAATTTTTTTTTTACTTTAAACTGAAGACTCTTAAAGTGCCTGTTTTGACATCTTAAAAACTACTGGTTTATAGAAGAGTGGTTTAAAAATGTGGAACTTTGGCCAAACATTTCAGACTAGGCATATGAAAAAGCAAAGGCTAAGAATTATTCTTAAAAACATTTTCCAAGGTGAAAGTTTTCAGTCTTTACTAGAATTTTAAAATTCTGATTTCAATAAAACATAATTGAATATCCTATTAATCAGGATGCTTAATCATTCAGAAATGCTGTCCCAAATTTTTACCTTATGTGTAAAAATAAATAAACAGTAGTTGCTAGGATGTCATAGTACTGAAGAACACAGTTTTAAAATCAGAAGGTTGTGGTTTTGTATCTTAATGGTCTCATTTTACATATTAGATACATGCTAATAGTGGGATGTTATCTCATGAGGCTAAGAGCAGTTGATGAGATCTGTTTTGTGAAGTACTTAGCATAGGGCCTTGTGCTTGGAGAGCATTCAGTGAGTATAGCTATTATTATTGTTACCAACTAAGAATAAATACCAATGGTACCAAGTAGAATCTCATGGATTTGTTCATGCATTCCAAAACTATTTATGAAGGCTACACAAATCATCAGAAACTGTGCTGGGTGCTGTGGAAGACACGGTGATGAACGATGTTTATAATAAAGGTAACTAAGATACATGCACAAATAATGACTCTTCTATAAGATAAGAAGTGGCATATGTAAAAAAAAAATTAAGAAGAATAGGGGAATTTAGAGAAGCCAGAGACTCCTAACTTCTGAAAGACTGGAGAAAGTTTCATTGTCGGGAACAAATGCAGCAGCCACAGGCTGAGGTGTACGTGTGGGGTCAAGGGGTACGTCTGTTTGACTCCCGACTCTACCATTTGTTAGTAGGGTGACCTCGTGCAAGTTACTCAAACATTTAATAATTCAGTGCTTTCATCCATCAAATGGAGTTTGTAATAACACCTAGTGGATAAATGAGGTAGCATATTTAGAGCCTTTAAAAAACCTGGCATATAGTGGCATAAATGCCAGCGGGCAATTTTATTTTTTTTATTTTTAAAAAAGATTTTATTTATTTATTTGTGAGAGAGAGAGTAAGAGCAAGAGAGACAGACAGCATAAGCAGGGGGAGTGGCAGAGGGAGAGGGAGAAGCAGACTCCCTGCTAAGCAGGGAGCCAGGTGCAGGGCTCGATCCTGGGATCATGACCTGAGCTGAAGGCAGACACTTAACTGACTGAGCCACCCAGGTGCCCACCAGTGGGCAATTTTTGTGCATATATCCAGCCCACCAGCCTGCTAGCTACCTGTCCTTCATGTGCTGTCTTGCCCTTTCTCTTTAGGTGGGTTCTTTTGAGCCAAGGTACTGTAGGATGAGCTTATCCATCTCACCTTCCCCACTTGACTGAACTAACCCAAGTTGGGCCAATTGAAACGGAGATGACAAGGATTTTGGAATTGTGGCTGAAAGAGAGTTGAGTCCATCTCAAGTATGAAGTGGGCATGTTTCATGTTTCCTATAAACCTGGGAGCTGTCTGTGGGCAGCATATTCTTTCAGTTAGACCCAGCTGCAGAGAAAGAGCATATTAAAAAAAAAAAATGAAGCAGACATGAAGAGAGAAGCAGAGGTGGAAAAAAAAACTCTCAACAACTATTTAGCCCCTGGTTCCAGTTCTTTCCTGAGGCCAACTTGACTGTTTCAATTCGGTAATTTCCCTTTTTGCCTTCGGAAATATGAATTAATTTCTATCATTGGCAACCAGAAAGCTAACTAAATCAAGATGGCATGTGAACTCTGTCTCAGAAAATAGGTAGTAATAAGATGAAGCAGTGAAAGAAAAGGACACTTTAGCAGCTGGATCATTTTGATCAAAGGGACTCATTAGATACAATTCACTTCAGTTTGGCTTGGGGACATGGTACAGGAAAGAAGGTAGTGAGTAAGAGAAAGTTATAAAGGTAGTTAGGGCTTAGATCATGAGCAGTCTGGAATAAGGTGGTTAAGCATTTGATTTGATAAGAAAGAGTTTTGAGACAGGAATGACATGATTGGATTTGCATGTTTATGAGGATGACAATGATTAATTATGTTTCTAGAGCACTTAATATGGGCTATGCATTGTACTAACCTTTTTTTATGTGCATTTTCTTTTTCCTTCTTAATTTTTTTTTTTTATTAGGGAGAGAGAGAGATCATGAACATGGGGCAGGGGTAGGGAGGGGCAGAGGGAGAGGAAGAGATTGAATCTTAAGCAGGCTCCATGCCCAGTGGGGAGCCTGACATAGGACTGGATCTCACAACCTGAGATCATGACCTGAACCGAAATCAAGAGCCTGATGCTTAACTGACTGAGACACCCAGGCGCCCCTTAGGTTTTCTTACTTAATTCTCCAACAACTCCACTAACTGGGAATTCCTGTGAACATATTTTCTAGTTAAAGAAGCTCAGGTTTGGTGAGGTTATGGGATTTGCCAAAGGTCACAGAGCTAGAATGTACTGTAGCTGGAAATACCAACCAAACTCTGCTGCCTCTAATCTTAAACTCTTAACTGGTATGCTCTATTTGACACAATCTGTCAGATGGATTTACAAAATTTATAACTTCTACAGGGACCAGACAGGTCACAAAATGAGTAAAACAGATATGTGTGGAAGAACAGGGAATGGTGGAGACTGACAAACTCTGGCTAACTGCAAGGCACATTCCATTTCTCAGAGCATTCAAAATCTTTGTTTGTTTGTTTGTTTGTTTGTTTGTTTGTTTGGAAATGGAATCTCGGGACCATATATTGCCCTTGGACCAATGCTGACTGGATTAGAGTAGAAGCTGGGGGGTAGTAAGAAGATCAATGACATGATGATTACAAGAGGAAACAGAAAACAGAGATGTGAGACAGGTGAAAAGAGGGAGGATAATTCAAGATCCGGGGAGAGCCTGGTGTCATATAGAGAGCATGACATGAAAGACAGGAATCAGCTGTACTGTGAACACTTCCCAGCTGTGTGGCTAGAATGGCAGTGGAAACCGAACACAGAAGATTGGGAAGGAGAAGGAAGGATAGATGAGTGAAGTGGTAACTGCAGATGTGGGACCGGTGAATTTAAACTATTGGCTGGTGTCACCTTGGAGCTATTTTTTAAGTACTTGAAAACAGGAGACCAAAATAGCAAAGTCTGCACTTAAACTAGGACTATCTTATTGATTCACAAAAAGCTATTTGTTTTAGGTTAATACTATTCACTAGGCCAGAAAACCCTAGTTTGGTTTACCTATCTATTAGGAGTGACTTATATGCCCTGAATTTGGTGACTTGAGAACTTCACTCCCAAACTACCAGGAGTTTCCAACTAGTTCACATGGGTTTTGGATTTTTTTTTTAATTTGTTTTTTGGGGTTTTGGTCTGTTTCGTTTTGTTTAGAGAGATTGGAGGCGGGGAGAGGCAAAGGGAGAGAACCCCAAGCAGGGCCCTGCTCAGTGCAGAGCCCAACGCAGGGCTCCATCTCATGACTCTGAGATCATGACCTGAGCTGAAATCAAGAGTTGGAAGCTTAACCACACCCCGACATGGGTATCTTGACAGAAAAGCCCATGTGATATGATTATGTTCCTTGATGTTCTCTGGGCAAGACTAGGTCCCCTTGGATCTTTTTCTCAGCAGGTCTTTGAGTGAGAGAATTGACCCCAACGGTTTAATTCATTATCACCCTCTGGGAGCTGGACAGCATTTTCCGACTGTCTGCCCTGCCCTCCAGATGCTGCTTCAGGAGGCAGATTGGTTCAGGCTTATAGCTATCACTCTCTTTCACTCATGAGAATGGGGTTCACGTTCTCTCTTCAGACAGGCATTGTCAGAGAAGCCATCTCCATATTAATCACATGTGAGCTTTTGGGATGCAGGACACGGTACTCCAAGCAAAACCATAGAAACTTGAATTCAGTAGACTCCTGTTGGGAGTATATATGGGTAGATGTCTCCTCATGTTTCGACCTGTGGCTACAGACATAAGACCCCATCTCTCTGAAACTCTGTCTCTTCAATCGCAAACTGAGGATGATAATCACACGAGCTTCCAAAGCTCACTGTGAGTTTACAAGTGAGTACTGTGCCCGAAGAGAGTGTCTGGCACACACAGTGACTCACCAAGTATTTATATGACTTTGAGGCATGCGTGTTAATGACTCAGGAGCATTGGTTATAGACATGAATTAGATAAAAATCACGATTCAGTCATTTAGAATTAATCAACTGATTTAGTTGAGTGTCAGTTTTCCCATCTGTCAAATGGGCATAATAATGTCCACTGCCCAGGAAGGTTGGGGCAACAAAAGAGGATGACTCTTAGAATACTGCCTGCTTTATATGGTTCATCCAATAATTATTATTGTTTTTATTAGTGCTGTTGTCATTATAATCGCCAACATTATCATTTCACTGTGTCATGTTTTCATCCAGTTTATTAATCAGATGTTTTGTAATTATATCTACCTAAAACATTACCAGTATCAGCTGATTTTATTTAAGTGCGAGCATAATTCTGAAGTTAAAATGCAGAGCTGGAATCCTTGTTCCCTACTTTCTAGCTGTGTGGCTTCTTCTGGATGCAACTTTCTAAGCAGTTAACTCCTAGGATATTATGGGAATGAAACGTAATAATGGACAGACAGAGATAGCCCTGTGCCTGGCACATAGTAAGCTCTCAATAAATGTTAGCTACTATTGACATTCTCTTCAGTTTTAGAGCAAAGTGTCAGTTACTATTTGAAATTCAAGAAGTTGGAGAGGATGTGCTTATGAGTTATGAAGGCAGATAGTGTTTAGCTACAGTGTACACAAACCTTAGGAGGAGTAAAAACAAAAAGGACACAGCGTGCTCCCAGAGCAAATACTGTTTTCTCTGATGTCAGAATGCCTTGTGCTTTCAGTGTCTGAGCATATATTGAATGGAAAATGTTATTTCAGTAAAAGTGTGTGGTATTCTTACAAAGCAATCAAAAGGACAAATGCTGCAGGAAAAAAATATATATCCTAGAAAGTTCAGGAAATTAGGTTTGTGGGTGGCAGTGTGGTACAGGACTAAATTTATTTACTTTGGAGTGACAGTCATCTTCTTTGGGGAACTGATTTCCAAAAGTTTTATTTTTTTTATGCAAAAAAAAAAATTAAAGAAAAAGAAAGGACAAATGTGGAAAATAGGTTCTGCTTGGATAAGCAAGGAATTTAAAGTGAATCTTAATGAAACAAAATTAGGTCTACAACTTTTGCCTGGAGAAGCATTGATAGGACAAAATAAATAAATATGAGAAACCAGAATGCAATAGGCCAGAGAGATTGACCAAATACAGTGGCTACCTTGATCCACTCGCTGGAATCATATAATTCACAAAGGGTGTCCTTGATAGGTGTCATTTTACAGATTTTGCTTTCAACAAAGCTACATAAAATAAAGACCCCACAGAAATGCTATGGAGCTTACCACTTAAAAATGATGCAACATCAAGCAAAATAAAACTCTGATTAGACAATGTTTGATTTATTCACTGTGTTCTGTTATTTAGGAAAGGCTACCTACCCTTCTGAATACAGTATTGTGCTAATGATAGCTGGAAAGTTCAACAAAGAGAATATAGCAGTATTTGTCTGCATCACCCAGGGACATAATAAACCCTATTGCAAGGTCATATTTAAGAAGTGGTAGCACTGATGCCATGGCCTTGTCCGTAAGACACCAACGTAATTCTTTGAAAAAGATTTTTTGTTTAAATGCAACTTACCTGTTATTGAATGACTGGGTCAGATTTTCACTGGGTTGACTTTGGGTTAAATCAGACTGAACTAATTTACTGTTATATTTGATGTTTGGCCAGATGTGTGAATAAGCTGAAATGTAAGTGTACAGAGTATACATGATAAGGTGAGATATGTCTTACAAAATGATCTGAAATGCTCAAAAACATTCATATACATTGAAACACTATCCTATCATATAGATCACAAAAAAACCATGGCACATAACTTCTTGTGCTTTTGTAAGAAGGATTATTTGGCATAACCGTGCATTTCATCAAGGTACTACTCTGCGGAAAACTCTCTGCTCACACTTGCTTTTCACCTAGAGTCCAACACAAAACTTTGATAATATCCATAAGGCCCAGTATGGGCTTCCTGCATTATTTCTCAATCAAATCTAATGGTGCTCCATGCCATGCCACAGCCCACTCCATACCCCACCAGCAGCATCTGATAACATATTAGAAGTGCAGTTTACAGGCTCCTCCCCAGACCTCACTGACCAGAAACTCTGAGCACGGGAACCATTAGTCTGTATTTTCACAAGCCTTCTAGGTGATTCTGATGCCCTTGCCCATCTGCTATTACCTTGCCCCTCATTCACTCAACTGTGGCCATATTAGTTCCTGGCTTACCTAATCGTCCTCCAATCCTCCTTGGCCCAGCACCCTTGTATGTGCTCTCCCTTCCTTGAACACTCTCTACAAGGCTCTCCTGCTCTCCCTCTGTAGGTGAACACAATGTCATCGTCTCCTCCAGGGCTTCCCTGAACACCTTACCTGGCTGGTACTGCTAATCTTGTCCACCCTCCCCTGGCACTTCGTATCACCCTCCCCTAAGTTCATTTCCTCCACAACAACGGCCGTTACCGACAACAATGACCATTACATTTTATTCCCGTAATATCTACTGTTCTACCCAGTAGAACATATTCTACTTTTTCATTGTTTTTTCATTGTTAGACTCTTCTAGAATGTTAGCTTCAAGGGAGCAGTGATTTTGGTTTGTTTCATTCACTGCTTTAACACCAGCATCTGGAACAGTGACCGCCATGTAGTAGGTGCTTAAGAAATAATGTGCTTAGGGACACCTGAGTGGCTCAGTTAAGCATCTGCCTTCGGCTCAGGTCATGATCCCAGGGTCCTGGGATCAAGTTCCACATCCGGCTCCTTGCTCAGCGGGGAGCCTGCTTCTCCCTCTGCCTCTGCTCCTCCCCATGCTTGTGCTTTCTCTCTCTATGACAAATAAATAAATAAAATCTTAAAAAAAGAAGAAATAATATGCTTAATCCATGAATGAACCCTCTCATCTTACAAACTGCAAATACTGGCCATGAGGGGATAAATGGAAGTGTGGAAATCTATGACATTTACTCACAGAGAATGGTCACATCTTTATTTTTTATTTTTTTTAATTTTTAAATATTTTATTTATTTATTTGAAGGAGGGAGCGAGCATGGGGGAGGGGCAAAGGGAGAGGGAGAAGCAGACTCCTCATCCTCCTCGCTGAGCAGGGAGCCCAACAAGGGACTCCATCCCAGGACCCCAAGATCAGGATCTGAGCTGAAGGCAGATGCTTTCCCTACTGAGTCACCCAGGTGCCCCCAGAATGGCCACATCTTCTAATTCTTAACATGGCTGCCTGTTTTGTGAAAGGCTGGGACTTTCAAGTTCTGTCTCTTTGACGACCGTGAGACTGTAATAGGTTACATCCACGACTGGCGACAGCCATACTCCATTCTCAGTGCCTGTCAATGCCACCACATTCAATCCTCACAGCAACGGCATGCAATAGATCTTACTTTTATCTCCACTGGGAAGAAAACAAGAGAGGCTGGGGATTCTTGTTCAGAATGCTGTTGAGTTAGGATTTGAACTCTGGCAGTCTGAGACCAGAGACCATGATTGTTACCTCTTTGTAATTCTATATCCCAGATTATAGGGGGATTGTAGGAGATAGTTTTAGCTATGTTATAGGCAAAATTCCAAAACAAAGCTAACTTAGACATTTACACAAAGACTGTATAAGCTCAACGTTGCACAATAATTTAAATCACCCATTTCTATATGAAGGGAGTCTGCCCTCCAACTCTACTGAGTTCCCCAAAAATGTATCTTGGATTTTAATATTTTTAATAGGCCATGGCCAGACCCTCCAGCTCCTAATGCCAAATCCCCCAAATCCCATGTTATGTAGATCAGATCTTTGGGAAAGAAAAGAAAAAAAAATCTATTATATAAAAGCTAGAGGACCATTCAATCATCTTACCATCAACAGTTTGGGCAGAAATTGGAAAGCTAGCAAATTGGCAGGTTTCTAATTCCTGAGTGACTGTAACCCCTTCCTCCTCAACAACCACGTAGGCATCACTGGGAGTCTGTTAGAAATACAGAATCACGAGCCCCATCCCAAACTCGGGAATCTGCATCTCGAATTAGCCCAGGTGATTTGTAGCCCATTAGAGCTTGAGAAGCATGACACGAACCCATTGGTTCTCAGACTTGGCTACACACTGGAATCATCTGGAAAGTTTATAAAACCTGGGTTCAATCCCCAGAGACTGATTTAATTGGCCTGCGATACAGACAGGAACTTATTTTGTTCATGTTCTCCATGTGATTCGAATGTGCAACCAAGTATAAGACCTGCTCCTGTCCTCTCTCAGGGTGTAGCTTTAAGCACCAGTCCTTGTAAGCTTGATCTACTTTTTAGTCCCTCCACAAATACTTCGTTCCCTGCCCAAGAGATGCAGAAACTGTTTGCAAACCGAAATGTATTAGAGTTATTCTTTTCCAAGGGTCATATTGAGAAACATGATACTGCTAATGTGACACAAATCAACCAGAGCTTTCATCAGTGAGTCATTTTTCAGGACCCACAGATGCTTCTGCTGTCTTCTCCCGGTTGACTTTCAGAACAAAGTAAATCATCTCTCCCATGCCTCTCCCCCTTATTGGTGGGTTTATCTAGTGCTGCTTGGACATGGAAGGTTATCTCTTTGATGTTTAGTACTCCAGATTGCTCTCTAGTCATATGCTTATAGCATTACCTATTTTTGTGTCCTTTCTATCTACTAGAATCCTAAAGGGCATAGACTGTGTCATTTATCTCTCCAACCTCAGGGCCTAGCACAGGCTCTGCTTAATATATGTTAAGTTTGGAACGTCATTGTTTCTTCAGTTGTAAAAACCCCCATGCGTATTTTAGCATCATACTCTGCATATGGTGTTCAATTTGAATATACAAAAAGAAGTACAAAAAAGAATGGGGAAGATTACAAAGGTCCAATTCATTAAATGTGTATTAAGTGTGTAACTACTTGCCAAGTACCTCACTGGTCACTCAACACAGAATACCGAGTGCCCTTTCATTGGCTTACAATCTAGTGGAGAACATGAATATATACTTAAAAAAAATCTATCATATAATACACATGCTAAAGAAGAAGAATTCTAAGTGGCTGAATCAAATACGAAGTGAACCTCATGGAAAAGTAGATTAATTCCGTCTAGTGGCTGGCAATACCTTCCAAATTTTATTTCTGAAAGGTAAGAGATAGCAAGCAAATGCATTCTTGATTCTGGAAAGTAATACAATATGCAGTGATAGCATTATGGTATAGCAGTAACCTAAACAGTTTAATTTTATTTTTCTCATCATGTAGGTTTAGGCCCCTATCAGATACCCCAGCTTGGTTTGCAGTGAGAACGCACCTTCAAACTCTCCCAGTTGGAAAAAGTTTTATTTCCTGACTCCCTACTCATTGAGACTCATTGAGACTTTGCAGTAGACATAATGGAAAATGCTTTTCAGCGCCAACTCCCCTATTCACTGCTTTGAACACCACAATAAATAGAAAGGACAAGAATTGAAAGTCTTTCTTTTCCCTCTTAGCTTTTTCTAAGTGCTGAACTGAATGGGTGTCAGCCTTCTGTTGTAGCCCTGGCAGTTCTGACTTTCAAAAGAACAATCAGAAGGAAACCCTTTCAGAAAATTGATCCGCCAAAGTTTGAAATGCTTAAAAATAAACTGTCAGTTCTGTCTGTTTCCCCCTACACAACCTGTCAACCTCACCTCTGGCTTCTTATTTTCCAAACCCTAACAGCCGGGCATTCTCTTTCAAAAGGCTTCTCTGAAGCTCCTTCTTTGTCAGGAGAATTGTAGACCCTGACCAAATATTTTATAAATTGGAGGGAGACCAAAATGGGGATAAAAGTCGACCAGTGCTCCCCGCTGCCCTGACACCTCCACCTATGGAGTTCTGAAATTTGGGTTAGGAAAGAGTATTCCTTCTAAATTCGGTTTGGCAATTTCAATCCTCACTACTTAAGAAAAAATATGTATCTGGTGTATGTTTGCATCTCTCTGTGTGTCTATATATGTAATATATAACATATATAATACACATATATAATAAAGAAGCTCTCTCCCTCCCTCGTCTGTCTCTCCCTCTCTCTTCCCCCTTCCCCCTCCATATATATATGTATTATAAACATATCTATATATCTATCTTGTTCATCCAGCATTCTAGATTTGAGCTTCTTTTTAAGGTTCCTAGCAGAAATTGGCTCATATAATTTCACAAGGGTTTGGTTATTATCCTTGTTGCTTCCCTAGGACACGTCCTTCCCAAAGAACTCTTCTTCTGCAATAAATCCCATAGCCTCCTACAAATGAGGGTGTGTGCTTGAGTAACTGTACTAGAGGCCATGTGTCAAATCTGACATCTCGACAGTAATTATGCCCAAATTAACTTGCCCAGAGGGGCCATATTGTGATTTTACGACACTGTCCCTGCTATTAGTGTCCTCATCAAAGCACCTTTAGGCAAGAGTTAAAAATCAACAACATTATTATGGGTTTCAACGAAGAAACACATTTCTGAAGGGGTCCCTCACCTCTCTAGCAGAAATAAGACACACATAAAACATGTTAAAGTGGCAATAATGACTAGTTTTACAGAATGTCAGTCATTTATAGCCTAAGGTCAGCTGATGAGTTGATATTTTGTCGGTTTGTTTTAAATATGTCGGCCCTTTCATAAAGGGTGGTTAAAGCCATCTTTTCTATAATCTTGGATTGGGGAGGATAAGCAAGTCCAATGTAGGAAATTCAGATCTCACATATTATCTTTGAGCAGTGGTGTTGCCTCTGGTCTGGGTTAGAGCTGTCGGTCTTCACGAGAGGCCCAGGGCTCTGTTGGGACACAAGTCTGTCTAGCTGTATCCCCAGCCTGTCTCACAGCACATTCTCTGTCTTCTTTGGTTAACGCCTCTTTGTCTATCTAATTCCTTCCTGCACTAAGTTGTATATTTCTTAAATGACAGACCATGACTCACTCAATCATCTCTATATCTGTGACACTGCATGACCTTGATGCTTTGCCTGTGAGAGCTGCTTAGTAAATGCCAGTTAAATATATAAAAGCCAAGAATGCTACAGATATGAAAGCCAACATTGCAATTTTCTCTGATGTCATTTCCTGTCTTCCATAAACAGAGCTGCTATAAACCCAAATCCTCTACCCAGCTTTTTGGGGCTACTGATATTTGACAGTTCTTTTTCTGGTATAACCAAAGAATCACCAAATAGCATTGATTCCACTTTTCTTTCTTTTTCTTTCTTCATTCCCAGCATTTCTTAATACGATTGGCCTAACTCTGAGGCATTAGAGTCAGAAATGTAAAGTCTACATTTTGTTCTTGCATTTAAAAAACAGCATTGTTGCAGGCAAATCGCTTACTCTCCACAATTCCCTCCCCTCCAAAAATGAAGAGGTAGGATCATTTAAAAGGGGAGATTACTGTGATTCTGCACGTGATTTTGTGTTTGGGTTCCAGAATATGCTAGTCCTCTTAAACATTGTAAGTTTTTTTCAGTCTCTATCCCAAATCTCCTGTTGGTTAAAGTTCTTAAAGCTCTGGTCACGCTGCTCATGGGTCTGAAGACATTCCCTCTTACTATGATTTCTATTTTTTATATTGTGAGTATACTTTATATTGCTTTCTATCTACAGAGATTCTTTGAAAGCTCAGATTGTAGGTTCTCCATTGGTTTCCAACAGAGGTCATAAGAATTGGGACCATGCTTTATAACAATTCCTTAGCTTGGGAGTTTACCAAGAGCAGGCTCTGTGTTCACAGGAAAATCAGTCTCTATTCCCTCTCTCACCCTCTCTCCCTCTAGAGTTTAGGTTAAGACAGACAAGCTTCTGGTCAGTGAGTGCATTTAGTCTCACCCGTCCTTTGGAGGGTCTGGTTTTATGCAGATATGTCAAGTTCACATTCTAAATGTATAGACCAAGGCTTAGTCTCCAGCCCCACACAACTACTCAGACTCTCTGTCTCTCTCCCACAGAGCGATCCAAGTCAGTGCTCATGCTTTACTGCCCCTTTGTTCTTTATCTTTTTGAGAATTTTGTGTATGTACGTATGAGCCAAGGTATACATTTAAACTGATGATTAAATTTTATATATTTGCCATTTTTTATTTTATATTATACATCTTTATTTTTTTAGCACACAGGTTTCTAGGTGGTTGTAAATGGAATCATCCAGTAGCTTATTAAGCAGTGTGCTGCTTTATTTTCTCTTATTATAGGACATCTGGCATACCACGGTTACTAAAATAATCTGAAAATACCATCTTCATCTCCTCTGTGACCTCTAGGGTAAAATAAAAACTTTCAGGCCAGTCAGGCAGGACTTTCTAGAAATCCTGCCACATTCTTCTGCATCAGTTGTATCTTCTTGGTCCTCTCCACAAAACTGTGCCTTCCCACTGACGAGCCACTATGGATGCCCTCCCGGGCATATCTAAAATCACCTGTATGTGACCCTCCTCCATCGAAATCCCACCCTTCCTTCAGGATCCGTTCAAGCCTTACTTTCTTCGAAAAGCTTCCCTGACTACTCCAAAGCCCTGTCCTTATGAACTCACAGTCTACTCTAAACCACATACTCTATACAAGGACGTGCAGCCTCTACTTTGTGTTGAGACAGGCAGGTGACATGAAAAACGATTTGGGGGCGCCTGGATGGCACAGCGGTTAAGCGTCTGCCTTCGGCTCAGGGCGTGATCCCGGCGTTCTGGGATCGAGCCCCACATCAGGCTCCTCTGCTATGAGCCTGCTTCTTCCTCTCCCACTCCCCCTGCTTGTGTTCCCGCTCTCGCTGGCTGTCTCTATCTCTGTCGAATAAATAAATAAAATCTTTAAAAAAAAAAACAACGATTTGACACCTTGATTAAAGGTGTCAAAAGTGAAACCATGATGAGTGGTCATTGACATCTGGTCATGGTGTAAGAGAGATTTTGAGGGAGTGGTAAGGTGGGCAGTGTGACAAAATCAAAGGTAGCAGCTGCTTCTAAGTGTTACCTCATAATCCCCACTCAGAAAGACCAGCCAGTGTTGTTAGAACTCCCAACTTTTGAGAAAAGCCAGGACTCTGCATTTTTAGGTAAAATACAGTGATTTCCCCCCCAACTTTATTGATATATAACATATTCACCCAAACTGGTCACTCCTTGAAAGCTACTATCCGTCTTGTAATTCTCATGCTTGCCCATTCACAAAAGAGAGACACGCACACAGATCATCAGAAATCATTCACTGAATTGAAATAAATTCTCACTGGCTTCTAATGAATGAAGATGGGTGGGATAGAGGTACCCTGAAAAGAGAGTTTAATGGTGAAAAAAAAAAAAAAAGAGTAACGCCGAGTCCTTACTTTCCTTAAGAAGAAAAATAATACAGGGTTTTCTAAGGCAGACCATGCTCTTATTAGATAAGTCAAAGTGATAGCCACTGTAAGTGGAAAAGTAGAAGAATGAATTAGACATTTGAAGTTTTAAGATAGCTCATAGCCTTGGGTTTTATAACAAAAGTATGACTCGCTCTTAAGTAATTTAAAAGGAGTCGTCAGCAGTGATCTTTCTGAAGACTACCCATTTTGTATTAAAATGTGTGGACGTATTTACCATAAAAAGTATGAAGGTCCACATCTGAAGTCCTTATTTTCATGTCCTTCCGCCTTCCAAAGCCATCTATCACTGACAGTCGAAAGAGAGACTTCTGGAAACATTTTTTTCCAGCATCTTTATATAGATAGGTGGCAGAGAAAGGAAAAATCTTCTAGACCACCAGCCTCAAGTGTATGCCCTTTCCTAAGAAAACTTTGCCATGCCACTTTCATTAAATATGTACTGAATTTTTTAAAAACCCGAAGCATTTTCCATATCCCAAACCAAACAATGTGGGGAATAAAAGGAAGAAAGTTAATAGCTGGAGGGGAAAATATGGGTTAAGGGAACACAAAGTTTGCCTGTCAGGCAAGACATAAATATATTTTAGCCTCCTCTTCCAGGGAGTCTAGCAGCAGGTTGAACCCTAGTGCTGTGTTAGAACAGTCAGAGACATACAATAAGTGTAAACAAGGATTCACAGGAAAAAACAAACAAACCCCCCCCCAAAAAACAAAAACTGTTCCTCTTTAAATGAAAGATGTTTTTCCTGTAAATGGCAGTTTAGAATGCCTATGAGAGAGCCTAGGTCAACATAATTATGTCAAAATATTTCAGGGTTCATGCAAGTGTTTCTCAGCTGAAGCTATGTGTTGAGAACTTTGGCAGTCATTAAAAAACAGAGCAACTTGTCTTGTTATGTTCATCTGTGCATTGGAAAATGGCACACTCCCAACCAAAACCATGATTGTTAATAGGCCTGGCACATTTCACGTTAAGTGCTCTCTTGAAATTGTCAACAGGTTAGAAACATGGTGGCAGATGCCTGAGAAAGTAAGAGCATGCATTTTATCCGTGTGTGTCTGTCTTCCTCCCTTTCTCTCTTCCTTTCTTCTTCCTTCCTCCCTCTCTCCTTTCCTGTCTTTCTTCTTTTTTTTATTTCTCTCTAATGCACTTGTTGTCGACACAGTTTTCTAGTGAACATTAATAAACAATATCCCCGTGATACACTCTTTGTTCTCGCAGAAATCACACAGTCATAAAGGAGATTATGGATGACATCAGGATGCCATTAATAATGACAATAAAAATCTCACTAAATCTCTACCAGATATTATGCTAGTTTCCTCACATTTTTACCACCTTCTATCTGTACTACAGTGGGCAAGCTACATACTATCTGGAAGCCAGTTTCCGTATCTGTAATAGCATCGCCATAGGACCCACTGAACATGGTTCAAATGATGCTTAGCATGGTGCCTTATGCATAGCACATACTCCATAGTTTCTAGCTCTTATCATTACCGTTGCCTCTGATCTCCCAGTTTGCAAATAAGAAAACTGAACCTCGGAGAACTGAACAGAGGTGTTCCTGGTCACCCTACCTATGGAAATCAATAGTTGCAATGTGTATGTGCTGAGATGGCTGAAATGGAGAAATGAGTCATCGCGATGGGGCTAAATGAATGACAGAATTGTAGCACCAGTCCCCAGAATAGCAGAAATAGAAGCAACACTGCATGCTCTCCAAGTAGTTTAACTTAACCTTTGCATGGACCTCTAGAGAGGATATCATTAGCTCCATTTTAAAGATGGGGAAAACAAGTTGAGGAAGTCTGAGACGTGACTGAAATTACGGTTAGGAAGTGTCTGAGCTGCATTTGTTAGACTTACAAGCCCAAGCTCTTTCTGGCACACCACGCAGCCTGCACCAGAAAATGGCAATAGTTTGAATTCACACCTAGTCTTGGCAGTACTTGAGTCCGTTACAGATAGACGGCATTGAAATAATGGATTTTGCACAGCCTTCCCTGTAAATTAGCTTCCAGCCTTAATATAGTGTTCCTAAAGTTGATTTTTTGCTAAATGTTGCTTTATTACACCAACACTGTGTGTGGATTTAGTCCTTTTTGAAATGCCTTTTCCCCAGAGGCCTATCAGCCAACAATAACAGCAGCTATATTCAGCTGAGAGCACCAGATAACTGATTTATTTTGTCACTGGCACCTTTACGAGCCTCGTTTGCTGGAGAAGAGCTGAAAAAAACAAAAAAAAAAAACCTGCCTCTCATTTCTTTCTAAAATCATGGCACTGAAAGGCTGAAGTACCAAAAGTGATCTTGAAGCCAAATTTCAGGTGGAGAAACTCATTATTTTAATGAGTCCTATTGCTAAGAGAATCCAGCATGGCGTTCAAGGCTTACCAGCAGTGAACCGAGAGAGTCTCTAGTTCCCCAAGTAAGTAGACAGAAGCCAAGGAACGTCCTGCTGTCATTTCAACACCAACTCATGTCCAACCCCCTAAATTTTGTTCTCCTGCCTTCATGCTATCTAAAATGAGTATTTCCAATATTAAAACTCTGTGCTAGCAAAAAAAAAAAAAAAAAAAAAAAAGAAAGAAAGAAAGAAAGAAAACATACACTATCCTGAAATCTCTGTTGCTTCTGCTTCTCTAACTGAGACCCGTGCCTGAAGAATACAGTGAATGTAAGCACGACTGGGACTTAAAGAGCTCATTAGTAATAGGCTGGTAAAGGCAATTTTCACAGGTATGTGGGGTGCTCTCACCTACTTGGATACTGAGAGGGAAGATAACGTGGCTCAAAACTTGAGTACCCAGAGGGCAGGCACCACAAAATCATCTTCTTTGCATTTCATTTGCAAACATTATTGAGCATCTACTATGTGCCAGGCACTGTCCTTGTGTCTGGAAGACAGGTGAGGACAAAACAATGTCCCCACCCCCATGGGGCTTTTTATCAAGTGGAATGATTCAGATAATAAACAAGGTAAATCACTGAAATAAATAGTATGCCAGTGGTAGTAGATGCTACTGATTACATCAAAGCAGGAAAGAGGGAGAGAGAACACATGTGTGCCTGGGAATAGGGGTGCATTTTTAATGGGGGGGGTCGGAGAGGGATCCACTGTAGAGTAAAGACCTGGAAGAAGCAAGGTGGTGATGTAGCTCTTTGGAGACTATTATGTGTTGAGTTGTGTTCCTTTAGAAATGGTATGTTGGTGTCCTAACACCAGTTAAGGATAGGATCTTATTTGGAGAAAGGATTTTTACAATTTAAAATGAGATCTTTACTGTGGTCCCTAATCCAACATGACTGGTGTATTTATAAAAGAAGACATTTGGAAAGACATTCATAGAGGGAAGGCGATGTGAAGAGACATGGGGAGAAGACAGCTATCTATAAGCCAAACAGAAAGCCCTAGAAAAGATTTTTTCCTCACAGCCCTCAGAAAGAATCAACCTGCTGACACCTTAATTTCAGACTTCTAGCCCCCCAAATTATTGTTTAAGTTATTTCTGTTGTTAAGCCAGCCAGCTTGTGGTACTTTCTTATGGCATCCTTAGCAAGGAGAAGCGTGGGAGGGAGTATTGCTGGCATGCTCATGGGAGAGCAAGGGGGCCTCGGATAGCCGAGAGGAGGTATTTGTGGAAACTTAGTTTGTTATGGTGCTTCAAAGTTAACAAAGTAATTTCTTGTTCATTTTTCCTTTACATTGTACCACAACTCTATGTAATCAATGAGATGTGTCTGTAAGCTGCACGTATATGAGTGTGGGCATTCCCCGACCCCAAAAGAAGGTGAGTCTCAGAGAGTTAAATTCCCTCTGCAAAGACACAAGGCTGGCCATTGACAGAAAAATTCCTTAGGCCAACAATATGTGACTCCAAATGGAGTGTTCCTTAACGTCATGTGCGTTGAGAAAATAACTATTTCTTAAACTGTGTTTGTCCTAATCAAAGCAACTCTTTCCTTCCCTCATTATCTCGTTAGACAGGATGCGCTATTCATGATACAATTGGGAGAGGATATAGTTTGATTAACACACTATGCCGGAAATAATATTTTAAGACCAGCCAGGTTATTCTCACATCAATTGCAATATCATCTTGATTGGATTTGAGACAACCAAGGGTGCAAACAGGATGAATCACCTTCGCTCTTTCCCCTGTGCCATGCACAGGTACAGAGAATAGGTCCTGTACTAAATGAGTCGGCTTAGGTGTGAAAAGGGACAGCAAAGTTATTTTATCTGTGAGTCTAACCACAGGACCTAAAATAAATGTCTTACACAGAACTTATGCACAGATTGGTGTTCATATATGTGAAGAAGAAAAACTAACTTCACATTCTGGAAGCAGTTAATCAACAATGAATCAACCATGTTTAGGAAATATATGCCTGTATTCCCTGATCTGGGAGAATTGAGAAGCTTGCAAATTTCTCCATATGATAATCGCTACTTTGTAACTAGTAGAGTGCCAAACCCTAGGGACTTCATGGAGACTGTATCTATTTATACATTACATACCAGGGATTAAGGGAATTAAATATCGAGAGAAAGAAAAAGTGAAAATACTATATGAGGGAGAAGCATTTAAATGCTGTTGAATTTATTGCATCTCATAATTGTAGGCTATACTTTCATTAGGTAATATATAGAAGCTAATGATACTGTAGCAAATTATATCAGAGTATAAAGTGTTGTTATCGTTGAAATATGTATTGTATGAAAATGTTAACTGACAAAATTAAACAGACATGTTGTCTATCTGACAATAACAATGAAATGGCCACATTTTAAACCGCATTATCATCTTCTCCTCATGTCCTCCCAAGACACCTAGAACTTTAATTGAATAATTATAACGACATGCTTATAAAGCTAATAGGTTACAGATATCAAGAGACCTGATGTGGAAATTATAAAGTGAGAGGTCGACAAGCTTATTTGCTCTAAATTAGTTAATATGCATTATTAAATAATATTAATTAGATAATTTAATAATGATACTGAAGCAGACTTTCAATGCTTAGCCCTTGATCCCATGTCCGCTTCTCTCCTGAAAGCAATCCTTTTCTCTCCTTTGATTTGGAGGCTTATCTAAATTTCACCTCAAATATATCCATTCTCAGAACATTTTGTCTCTGCTGCGGGTGCAAAGACCAACTCTGATACAACTAAAAGTTATTTATGTTTCCATACTTTAGAGTCAGACTCTAAGGATCTGTCCTAAGGGCGCCTGGGTGGCTCAGTTGGTTAAGCATCTGCCTTCTGCTCAGATCATGATCCCAGGGTCCTGTGATCGAGTCCTCCTTGCTCAGTGGGGAACCTACCTGCTGCTCACTCTACCTGCTGCCCCCCACTTGTGCACTCCCTCTATAAGGATCTGTCCTAAGAAAAGAAAACAGAAAGTCTATGTATTGCAAACACATCACAACAAATGACTCTTTAATGTCCTGTCAGCTTCCAGACTATGACAGTCTTATTTGCATAAGTGGAGAAGCAGGAAGTACAGAGAGACAGATGGGTGAATATTAATTGATCTTCATAAACCTGAACAATGCTGTTTGCATTTGTGAATCCAGCTTCTCAAACAACAAGTATCATTTACAGTATATAACAACTCAGCGGTGACACACAGAACACCATTTGGGAAGAGGCCCCCTGGCATTGCCCTTGATTTACCCACACAGTAAGCATCACCACGGGGTTACTCACACCACACAGACTGCAGCTAAGGGAAACTAAATTTGGGATGGAGAAGAAGAAAGGCCTAACAGAGGCCTAACATGCTCCCAGCTGTAAGTGAAGTTGGAGAAAATCTGCTTCAATTAATGTTTATTTACAAAGAGGGATCACTCCCATGTTGTAGGCTGATGGATTCTGTCAAGTATGTTTAACTCAGAGAAAGCAAGAAGAATTAAACTTCCATTTTTGCCCTGGCTTTTTGATTGGTCAGTCCTCTGTTTTACAAGGAGGATTAGAGAAATCTCAGTACCTCTCCTAGGTCAGGTTTTGTTCCTTTCCAATCTATCTGCACCTTTCAAAATCTATATTAACGTTATAGCCTTAAGACATATAAGGCTTAAGACAGTAAGGTCTGCCTTAGTTAGTTCAGGTTGCTATAACAAAAATACTATAGACTGAATGGCTTAAACAATAGAAATTTCTGTTCTGAAGGCTAAGAAGGCCAAGATCAAAGTACCAGTTGGTTTGGTTTGGTTTCTGGGAAGCTCCCCCTTTCTAGTTTGCAGAGGGATGCCTTCTGGCTATAACCTCACATGGCTGCGGAGAGATGATCTCATGCTTCTTCTTATAAGGGCACTAATTTCATTTATGAGGGCTCTACCTTCAATAACCTCTTTATCTTCCAAAGATCCCACCTCCAAATATCGTCACACTGGAGATTAAAGCTTTAGCAAAAGAATTTGGGGCACAAACATCTATTCATATCTCAATGAAAATGCATTATTTGGTTCTAGAATTGACATTACAAGATCTATGTTCAAATGGCTAAAATAGGAATCCAGGAGTCAAGAGTTTTACCCACAAATATGGCTCTATCACAAACAGAATTTTGAATTTGAGCAAGACATTTTCCCTCCCTTCACTTCATTCGCTCATGTATAAAATGGATGATATGCTTGAATGAGATCACCTCAAAGGTCTCTTCCAGTTCCAACACTCCATGATTCTATGCATTATTAATTTCAAATCATTAAAAGAATAGAAAGAGAAGTTACATTAAGTGATCATCTGCTATACACCAGATATTGTATCCAAGGAGTTTTACATGAATTAATTCATTTAGGTTATCAGTCCTTGTTTGGGATACTCTTTCCTTGGATACCACAAAGCTAAGTCCCATTCTGCTCCCCTACTTTTCCCACATGTCAGTCCTCTGCCCCATACTCTAGATTCTTGATCTGCCTCAACCTCATCTATTTTTCCAGAAGGCTTCTTGCGTTATAAATTACCATTCAGTTTACTCATCTATTATTTTTACTGTTTGTTCTCTCTTTCCATCTGCTACAAAATAAGCTCCACAAATTATAAAACTTAGTTTTTTTTCTTTTATTGAGGTATAATTGATATATAACATTATATTAGTTTCTGATTTACCACATAGTGGTTTGATATTTGTATATATTGAGATGATACTTAGAAGAGTACCTCCAAGAAGGGGCTAGTGATGGTTAATTTTATGTCAACCATCTAGACTATGGTAATGAGATATTTGGTGCACTGGCCTGGATGGTGTTGTAGAGATACTTTTTAGATGGAATTAACATTTACATCAGCAGACTTTGAATAAGGCAGATTATCTTCCATAACGTGGGTGGGTCTCATCCAGGCAGTTTTCGGCCTGAAGGGAAAAATATACCTTCACTGAGAAAGAGAAAGTTCTGTCAGTTGATTGCCCTGATTGAGCTGCATGATCAGCTCTTCCCTGGGCTTCCAGCCTGCTGGCCTGCCCCGCAGAAGTTGGACTTGTTGGCCTCCACAATCACATAGCCAATTCCTTAAAATGAATCTCTCTCAAAAGAATGAAAAGTCACAGACCAAGATATGCAAAAGGCATATCTGATCAAGGATAGTTATCTAAAATACAGAAAGAACTCTTCACAATAAGAAAACAAACAACCCAATTAAAAAATGAGCCAAAACCCTGGACAGACACGCCACCAAAGAAGATGTACAGGTAACAAAGAAGCCTACGATAAAACACTCTGTATACCTATGAAAAGGCCAAAATCCAAAACCCTGACAATACCAAATGCTGGCAAGAATGCGGAGCAACACGAACTCTCATTCATTGCTGGTGGGAATACAAAATGATACAACCACTGTGGAGGACAGTTTGGCAATTTCTTATAAAACTAAATATATTTTTATCATACAGTCTAGTAGTTGGACTCCTTGGTATTTATCTGAGTTGAAAACTATGCCCACACAAAATTCGCACATGAATGTTTATAGCAGCTTTACTCATAACTGCCCAAGCCAACATGCCCTTCAGTAGGTGAGTGGATAAAATGAGATATATCCAGGCGGTAGAATATTATTCAGAGCTAAAAAGGGATAAACTATCACACCATGAAAAGACATGGAGAAAACTTACATGCATGTTACTAAGTGAAAAAAGTTAACCTGAAAATGCTACATATGGTATGATTCCAACTATATGACACTCTGGAAAAGTTAAAACTATAGAGACAGTAAAAACATGGGCGGTTGTCAGGGGTTGGGGATGGATGGAGAGATGAACAGGTAGAACACAGAGGATTTTTAGGGCAATGAAACTACTCTGTACAATACCCCAATTGGTAGATGCATGTCACTATAATTTTCTCCTAACCCACAAAATGTACAATATCAAGAGTGAGCCCTAACATAGACCGTGCACTCTGGGAAATACTCATGTGTCAATGTAGGTTCATCAGTTGTAACAGAAATATCACTGTAGTGAGTGATGTTGATAACAGGAGAGGCTATGCCTGTGGGGGTGCAGGGGGCATATGGGAATGCTCTGACACTTCAATTTTTCTGCAAACCTAAAACTCCCCTAAAAACAGAGTCTTTAAAAAAATAATTAATTAGTCTCTTTCTATACATTCTTTTGCTTCTGTTTCTCTGGAGAATGCTAATATAGACCTCAAAATATATTTGTTGAATAATGAATGTGTACCTAATCAATCTCTTTGAAGAAGATGAAATTGAGAGAAGTTAAGGGACTTGCTTAAGGACATAGAGCCACCCAGTAGAGAGATGGAATTTGAACTCACTTGCTTTCCAAGCCTAAGCCCTGGCTCTCTCCCAAATACGCTCACGCTAATGCCCAGTAGAAAGAGAACTTAAGGTAAATAAGTGTTGATGGAATCTTGAGCAGTAGAGAGGATGTGGCAATAAGGAGCACCCCTGATGTGGGGAAGCCTTCCAGACCCTCTCAGTGATCAGAGCCTTAAGGGGCACCAGATGTCTGGCAGATGCAAGTGTTTCAGATGCTACTGACCATGAAGCCAACTTCACAGATCTCTCCACAGCTGCCCATGTCAGAAAAAGTAAAATCATCCTAAGACATTCATCTTGGCAAGAGACGGCTCTTTCCTTGTTTTAAACCAATAATCCTAACAATATATTTTCTAGTTATGAAAATGGATCCAAACTTATACCAATTTTAATGTGGAAACAATGGCTTCTATATATACCCTTTATCCTTCTAAAAAATGTTAATCTATATTATCACACTTCTAGGCAAAGACCTTATCTAAGATCTGATATACCAGCCAACAAAGCTCCTGAGACTTACTAATCACTGAAGTCTTGGAAAGCAAAAAGAGAAATAAAATATGATATCAGATTTTGATAATAAAGATGTTTTTTAGAGGCGCCTGGGTGGCGCAGTTGTTAAGCGTCTGCCTTCGGCTCAGGGCGTGATCCCAGCGTTCTGGGATTGAGCCCCACATCAGGCTCCTCTGCTAGGAGCCTGCTTCTTCCTCTCCCACTCCCCCTTCTTGTGTTCCCTCTCTCACTGGCTGTCTCTCTCTCTGTCAAATAAATAAATAAAAAATCTTTAAAAAGATGTTTTTTAATGTTTGTATCTGTACATAAAGATGTTTAATAGCAGAGAAAATGTATCAATAATTTCTTAAAAGAATGCATTAAAAAGCCTTTATATTCCAATTCTATCTTATATAACGTCACATCCAGGAGAACTTTTAATATCGCTGTAGATTCTTGAAAGGACACAATTTTTAACTGAAACACAGACTCTGACAGTATCTTTTTCTCTACCATCATAATCATAGAAATAGTATTGCTTGTAACACTGGTAGGAAGCATTATACTTTCTCTACTGGCAGAGAGAATCCTGTGCAAAACCATTAGGAACAGATCCAGTGATTTATAAATAACATTGCGTACGATACAAAGGAACTAAACACTTCAAATGTCAAGGAATGACACATTTCAAGAACCTTTCAATTAACCCTTAAATATTTAGAACTATGACTTTTATTATTTTTCATGTGGCTTTACTGTTTGGCACAATAAAATCTTCTCCAACTGGCAGATGTAAATTTCACGTTTAAATCTGCTACTCAATCACTAATGAAATACCATAATCCTCTTATAATATATTTTTAAAAAGTATAATATGCAGTAAAATACAAATTTCTCATCCTACTAGAGAGAGTGTTATTTGTTAGAACTTTCCTGGAAATAATTTGACTATATTAGGTGTCAAGAACTAAAATGGGTTCATACATTTTGGCTCAATAAATCTAATTCTGGCAGTACATACTATTCTTTTAAAATTAAGCTGTAGGCAAAATATTTATTATTTCATTTGGGCCCTCTCTAGGCATCCTTTCCATAGGGCTGAAGAAAAGCCATGTATTTCAGGTGCCTATGAAGCAGCCCCCAAAATGAGTTTTATATTTACCAGTTAGTGGTGTGTAGAAGCCCGCTCACATCTGCTCATGAAAGACAATGATTAAATTTTCAGGAATTTTATGAACTGGTTGTTTAAATAAGACCTTTAATAAAAATGAAATTGTATAAATGTCCAATTTAATCATTTATATTAAAAATACTTAAAATTCATTCTTACTAATGATTTTATTACATTTTACTATTTCTATGCTCTTCAGGTTCTTTATACCTGTTATACTTGCAAGGTAGAAGTATAATGGTATGCTAATGTATTTATTCAACTCCGTGTTCAGTAATATCGCATCTGTAGCTTGAAATCGGCCATGATGGGAGTATTTACACTACAGAAATTGGTAAGTGCTACAAATCAGAGCTATTTCTTGTTTTGTTGACTGCCTAAACAAGTGTTTCTAAACCGTTTTTGGTTCATTTTTATCACCCCCCACCTCCCGCTCAAGAAGCCATTTGAATATTTTTGTCCTAATTGTCCTACCATGAAATATTTAAAACACAGACATAGTTCTGTTTATATACTGTATGTATATCTATGCTTTCTACATGGAGAGAGTAACATTTTTTGGCCCCATCCTGACAGCCAGTTTTTGCTCCCATGAAGCCATATAACCCCCTTTGACAACAAATGGTCTATACTTAAAAGGTGATGTTAAAAGGTGATGGAAAAAATGTTAATAATGCAGATTAAACTCAAGCATCTCATATCTATACACATTACATTGTAGAGAGCACAACGAGCTGAGAAATATTCTTCCAGTATTTGAAGACTATTCTCCAATTCAACGAAGACATCCCTTATTTCATTCACAAACTGCTGGTTTCGTTATGTCTTTGTTGTTTTACCTTTGTCTTATATGTCCATGAAAATATCAATCAATATTCATACTTAGAAATACATCCACCTGTCAACCGCAGTCAAACATAAGACAGCTATAGTTGCAAACTTCAGTAAAAATGGACAACAACGTTCTGTGAGAAGCAAATGACTATATGGAATTTACAATAAAACGTCTTTTATACATTATCATTGTAAATTGCATGTTACACATATTTTATATCAGTAAGGTTTATAAAAAGTGTATATATGTATACAGATGCATATGTTTTGTCCCCTTAGAGCCGGCTGTTAAACATTACCAGCACACTACTGGATCGTAGATAATCTCTCAGATCAAACTAGCAGAAATAGCTGCACCAAATTGGTGAAACTCCATCCAGACATTTTCGGAAACAAAAGGTTTCAGCAAAGGTTAACTCTGGGAGGAGGAATTAGGAGAAGTTTTTTTAACTTTCACTGTAGTCTCATACAAATTTTCTAAATTGGCATATAACTTTCTACCCTTCCCCTCGCAATCACACACAAACTTTTAGAGTAATATCACAACGGTGTAAATATCTGATTAGAGGTCCCTAAGGGAAATGGAAGGGGGCCAATCTGGGGAGGAAGCAAAACAGTGGGGAGGAAAAGGGACAAAGAGTATCTAGTTAAAATAAGAGAGGGGAGGAGAATAAAAAACCGTAAAGAACTGAAGCTATCCCAAGGCTCTTTTGGGAGTAGGGATTATACCATTCCAGAGGAGCGGGAGATCAGTGCATAGTATAACCACCCAAAGAGTCAATGAAGAGGAAATAAAACAAAACAAGCAAAAAACCCACAAAAACAAACAAAAACCAACCAAACAAAAAACCCCAAAACAAAATAAAACAAAAAACCCCAAAACAAACAAAAAAAGCAGGAGAAGAACATAACCCACCCCCAGCTTTGTGGATCCAGTTTTGGCTAATTATCTACATTCAAAACCTGGAAGGTAGCTACGTTCTGTGAGGACAGAGACAAATTGCTGGCTCGTCCGTGAGTGAACGTTAGTTTTGTGTTGTTGCTTTACACTTTTTTTTTTTTAAAGATTTTATTTATTTATGTGACAGAGAGACAGCCAGCGAGAGAGGGAACACAAGCAGGGGGAGTGGGAGAGGAAGAAGCGGGCTCATAGCGGAGGAACCTGATGTGGGACTCGATCCCAGAATGCCAGGATCACGCCCTGACCCGAAGGCAGACGCTTAACGACTGCGCTACCCAGGCGCCCCTGCTTTACACTTCTTACCCTAATTCTGTGTCAGTGGTGCTAGCAAGTTCGTGTTTGGGGCAAAATGACTCTTTGCAGTATTCTTACTGGTACTTTTAGGGATTCCGGATCCTAATTCATGCACGATAGTACTGCGATTCTTATTCGGAGCCCAAAGACCGGCATCAGGAAGAATATATATTCCTCCAACTTGTATGAAGGCATATACTTTATGAATCTTTCTCACTAACATTCAGATGCCATCAGTGCTGAGGAAGAACCACAGAGCTTTTTAGCAGATTTCCTTACAAACTTTCAAGAAGGATTGGGGTATTATCTTCTTCTATTGAAAACCGAAGGAAGAAAGGGGTACTATTTCACTGGGTTCTGGCAGTTAAGTGTAAATCCTCAGGAAAACAATACAATAATCAGGAATCAAATTTTAAAAACCTAAATCTTGAAATGCACTTATTTAAAATGTTCTCTCTTTCTTTTTTCTTCACCGTATAAGAACCAAGAAGGATAAAATCTTCACTTTGATCCAATTAAAAAATAAGATTAATAAAATTCTCTTTCTCACTCTTTAAGCTTCCTCTCGCTATTATCTGTCTGTATCGGGCTTACCATCTAATTCCAATACTTCTAAAGAAAACAACAAAGCAGATAACAGAAGAGGCAAGTTCCAAGATTGCCATATTTTAATCAGAACAAGAAATAATGTTCTTTCACATAAGTAAAATACCATGTATTTCTAACACATATATCCTATAGGGGTCTCTAATCAAAACGTTTAATTTATAGAAAACAGATGGCTCTAGCTTTCCTCCCAACTTCTGTTTGTTATGATAAATCTGAAGCCGAGATATTTCCCTTAGTGAGCCTAAAAATTTAGACAGATGATATAGAAAGAGAAAGAGCTATAGGAATAAATTCTGAGACATTATCATTCACTGGTCTAAAAAGGCTGGTCCATAGCCTCAGAAAGATTATCAGTTGTTTGTCCCAAATGACATAAATCACATGAGAAAATAGGTTTTGTACAGGTCTCAATGGACTCTACAGTCCAACTGAGCCTCCCGTTTCTGCGTTGGCTGCCCATTGTGAATCACCGGCTCTCCATGCAGCTAGGCTTTGTGGATGAACTACTAAGCAGTTCTGGCTCTCCTTGGGGCTGTAACATTCTGCCATAAGGAGTTGGCAGTGTGACCAGAACCAAGGAAAATTCAGGATAAAATAATTCACACAGAGGAGATGATATTCACCTCTATTGTTCAAGTCAATGGTTAATTACAATAGGTAAAATATCAAAGTTGTCAGGACAATTACAAGGCATGCTTCACTTTTGTGTAACACGTATATAAATAAAATGATTAAAAGAGCGTCAGAGTAAAACAGATCAGGGTTAGAAGCCCTTTCTTGTCACATCATATTAGCTATAAGTATAATATGAGGCATCGCAAGGTGCTCATTTCTGAGTCTCAGTTTTCCCATCCATACAATGAAGCAAAACAAAACAAAAATCAAAACCAGCGTTGCCTGGGTGGCTCAGTCAGTTGAGTGGCTGCCTTCGGCTTGGGTCATGATCCCAGGGTCCTGGGAACGAGCCCCGCACTGGGGTCTCTGTCAGCAGAGAGCCTGCTTCTCCCTCTCCCTCTGCCTGCCATTCCGCCTGCTGGTGCTTGCTCTTTCTCCCTCTCTCTCTATGTCAAGTAAATAAATAAAATCTTCAAAAATTAAAAAAAAAAATCAAAACCAAAACCAAACAAAGGACCATGTGAAAATCTGAGAGTTAACTTATATGACTTATGTCATGTTATTATTAGCACATATGAAGACTGAAAGAAAACGGTATTTTTAGTTTCAACTCTAGGACACAAATTGTGTTTTATTCTTATGTCGTTTTTTACATAAGAACCAATTGCAAGCATTAAGAGTTACGCTGGAATTCAAGCCAAAGAATGATGAAAAGTGAAAGCACAGTGGGAAGAATACGGAATTTAGAAGCAGACCTGATCACGAACCATGGCTCCACCATTTACTGGATTGTGAGCAGATCATCTGGTGTCTGTGACTTCCTCATGTGCAAACTGCAAGGAGGAACAACCTTGAAGGTTTATAGTGAAGATTTTGCATACTGTGTCTAAAGCACACAAATACTATATCTAGCACATGGGATTATTATAGGCAAAAAGTGTCACTGAACTGAAAAATTTACATTTGGGATTGGGAAACAAGACAGTTCCTAACAATAGCAATAATTATACCAACTTACATTATCATCATACTTTATCACTTCAAATATCCTCTATCTCAAGCACTTTTTGAAGTCTGCAGGGCAGGCATTATGCCCATTCTCAAGATGAGGAAAGTAAATCTGACATTTTTATAATCCGTGGAGAGGAGTGTGTCTGTGTGTGTGCGTGTATGTGCGTGCATGCACACATGTGTACGTGCACATACACGTAGGTACATATGTATGAGAAAAACAGAAGTCACATTACTGAATAATTGTATTTTAATGAAGTGGAAAAATCTCCAACAATGACTGATGTTATTAAAGATGAAGAATGCTGAGAAGTGAAAAATGTTTTGAATCTACGTGCTTTCAATGTCGCTGCTATTTCACTTCCACATACTTATGATTGAACCACTATTGTTTGATGAGCCATTTTATCCTAAGTGGCATTCTTGAAAAGATTAATGAGCCAGGAGACCCGGTGAATTAAATTGGCATTTTTAAAGTTAAAATTTATCCAGATTAATAATAATTAAGCCCACAGAATATTCAAGGACAATACCGCCAAGATTAATCTTATCCCACTGTAAAAATAATTCACTTTGTATTCTCGCCTTACTCATGAAAAGATCCGTCTTTGAACACCAACTACTATAATTGTTTAGCACGGCAATTGTTGCTCAGCAACACAAGTGTGAAGATTCAAAAGAGAATGGAGTGTGGAATGAAAAGCACACAACTTATTAGAAATCAGAATTAAAATGAATGCATTGAATGAATAAAAACTCACATTTGAGACAATGACATTCTTAAAACATCCAAGCCTTTAATTTACTGTTTTGGAGACTAGATAATTGGACTAATCCTGTGTAGACTCTGTCCAATCACAGCAGAAGTGAGAGTTTGTAATATGCACAGTAATTCTGAAAAGTATGTCCGTTCCATTTAGACTTTGGCTTATTTTATGGCTATATCAGCGCTAATCACAGGCTGCCCTTAAAATATCCAAACCAAGAACTTTCAAGGTCTTCTTTTTTTCCTCCTCGAAGGAAAATATTTCAAGGTGGGAAAGAATCAGCTCATTAAAGAAAACTTCTGTTATCTCTTTAGACAGCTTCCTCCTCCTTCTCAGTTCTCTTACTTTGATTAATCCCATCACCACTGTACCACTCCTGCCCCCAAATGGGTACTGCCCCCCTTCATGTTTTCATCTTGACCATTGGTGTCCATTAAGGTAGACCTTTGTTTCCTTTTGGCTCAGACAGGCTTGGATTTTAAAATGGATTGGGGAAGGGGCAAAAATAAATTATGAAAATCATGGAAACATCTTGTGCTTATACCTGGATTATTTACTTTAGAGTTTATGGCTGTCTCAAAGGAGGAATTTTCTCTTAGACATCTTCACACTGTCTTATAGCAAAAGCAAAAAACGAATCAGATCCCCAATTGAGACTATTTTATGGTTTTCCTTCCATATTCCACAGCTTGTCTGAAGAGCTACGTTTTGGAAATATTCTAGGTGAATAGTTCTGAGAATGTTCTCATCTTCTAGGTGTCTGTCACCATTTACCTGTCATCAGAGCAGTTCTATACCAAATGATACTATGGAGAAATAGAAACGAAGAGCAAATATCAAATCCTACAACAAGATTTACACATGCACAGTGTCAGACACTGTCACCCTCACACTCACCATAATCAATGGAAGAGTCCCAAAATCCATGAAATACTCCTGGTTTCCTAGAGCAGCATCCGGCCGAGAGTTAATTAGAATGCTCCATTAATCTGACTGGTCAGTGACGTGTGTGGGTGTGTCCATAATAAAAACGACTTTTTCCTAATACTTTTCCCATTGCATTTAATTGATGATATTTGGAGTAGAAATGCAGTAGGAAAATTTACATAAAGGGGACAAATAGGAAGAGGGATCATTTTGAGAAAAGGGAAGGATCTTTGGAGCCATAAGCCCTGTGTCTGAGCTCTAGATTCATCATTATTTTGTATGTGACTATATATGACACCATTTATTTTGAACGTTCAAAAAAAATTGTTCTAGTCTGAATCGATGTCTATAAATTGGATGCTCTCTTTCTGCAGTGGTGGAGTGAGGGTTCTGTAGTCACAGATAATCTGTATTTATGACTACATACTCTTATATAGACCATTTAATCCTCTGAGCCCCAGTCACCTTACCTAATAAAGGGGGTAATGAAAAATACCACTTCTAGTTATTTTATGGATAACATGAAATTAGGTACACTAAAATATTTTGGGGGAATAAAAGATCAATAAATAGCCATTCTTCCTTTTCTTCTCTTTTCTTTCCTCAATGTAACTTAGATGATTTTGTGTCCATTATGAACTATTATCACAAAAATTGATATCAATTAAATTGGGAAAATGAGGAAAAGAGTCTTTCTTCTGTATTTCCCAGATGACTTAGCACAATGCTAAACACATACCAGATGCATATAGGAAAAGTCAATGTGTCCAGGGGTGGAAGATCTGACTTTGGGTCCAAGCCCTATATCACTTGCCTGAGTCACCTTTGATAAACTACTTAACCTGTGTGCATGTATGTGGAATGAGGGGATTGGATGCATGATCTCTAAGGCTTCTTCCACCAATATCCTCTAATTATCTAGTACCTATTTTCTCACTGATAGATTACTTTCACTCTTTGTTCTGAGAGTTAATGTTTTTGTTGCTTTTTTAAAATATTTTATTTATTTGTCAGAGAGAGAGAGAGTGAGTACACACAGCAGGGGGTAATAGCAGGCAGAGGGAGAAGCAGACTCCCGGCTGAGCAAGGAGCCCAATGCAGGACTTGATCCCAGAACCCTGGAATCATGACCTGAGCCAAAGGCAGATGCTTAACCGACTGAGCCACCCAAGTGTCCCTATTGCTTTTTAAATATACTGATAGACCCCTAAAGAAGGAGGTTAGATAAACATGCCATTATGCTGGTTACAAAAGCATCCTACAGAAATGATTTAATAAAGTATTGATCAAAACTGAGTATTAGTCATTTAGTGGCCATTAGTTGGGATTTTCTTCATACAATCTGTAATGCAGCTGAAATTGACAAATAGTTGTAATCTGTTAACTCCATAATAGAGTACATGAAGCAATTCTTTATAGGCCTGAGAAAGCAGACATATTTACAACAGACATAGCTATTAGATATCATACTGAAAATATACAATAAATTGAGAGGAAATATCGTACAGATAAGCAATCCAGAGACAGTGCAAAGTTGATTTATATGTATTTTGCCAGTATTAGAGATATAGTGGTTTCCAAACAGTACAAATTTTCATCTGAAAAGGTAAGAACATGAAACAAACCTTAACAGGTAAGTCTCCAAGGGAAAGTGTACATGTTCCATCATAAATGTTAAATGTTAAAAACCCTAATTAGTATGTTTATCAACTTGAAATGACTAGATTTCCTAAATGTTAACAAAATAAAATGCAACTGTCTACTCTTTTATATTTGTGTTTTTGAAGGACACTAATATGACCTTCAATTTAAAATGTAAAATAAATTAAAATAGACTGGAGACAAGAAGAATTTGATGCAAGGGCGATGTAGTAAATGACCGTTTTTGAAGCCTCCTATACACCCGTCATCCTGCTTTGTAATTTTACGTAGTTCATGTTAAATCATTACAAGCCATAGAGTAGCAACACTGCCTAAATATCAAGTAACTTGTGTTGGTCACAGATCTAGTGAAAGTGAGCTGGGGAAGAAACTCATATTTACCTTACTCTGGACTAGAGCTGGTGCTTCTTTCCATTTTATCACACTACCTAAAAGAGCACCACTCAGACCTCTAGACAAAACTGACCTTGTTCTCCCAGGACTGCTCCACATCAATGATAGTCCAGGTGGGGGTATCAGAGGTGAACCATTCTTGCCTAAGCTGCTCTTCCTCCAATGGGCCATCTTTGCTCCAGGCCTCCCCATCTGTCTGGCTGAGACTTTCTTAGTGCAGCATTCCATCTGAGACTTATTCTACTCAACCATCATTCCTTCCCTTGCCAGACTCACTTTGCATACCCAGGAGCTGCTGCTGCTTCAGAAGGCTCTCTACCTACTCCTGTCCCCTCTCCCCTTTATTATTCACAGACATTTCCACCAATAAATATCAAATTTCACTTTGGTCTCAACCTCTTAGAGAACCCAAACTGACACTGGCTTGCCTGGAGAATGGCCTAAGAAAGCAGGCAGTACGATGAGATTTTGAGACTCTCTCACTCGCAATCCAACTGGCAAGCAGGGTCTCATATGGTATGGAATATGGGGCAAGAAGGGTCTCTGACCTAAAGCCATGAACTCATTGCTCAAAACGGCACTTGTGGTAACCTTGGAAACAGCCTAGTAGAGGAGATGCCCTTGCCAGTGAGATGATTCAGGCACTGGAAAACTGTGGGAGTAACAATGCCTATAGGGACAGTAGAGGGGGTTGATTATTATTAAATTATACTGACATCAGGCAGAGGGATAATGAGAAGCTGAGGGTGGGGAAGAAACAGTAAAAGGCTAAATGGAGGGCAAGAGAGACTCTTTGATAGTACATAGTTATACAGAGGCCTTTATTTTCTCCAGTGAAAGAGCAAATACAAATAGCTGATAGCAAATACAAGAATTAATAGTTGGAGGCACAGAGCTCCCGAGACAAATAACTGCTCAGACCTAGCAGATCTGCTATGCAAAGGTCCCCAGACTGATTTGGAAAGCCCGAAACTCTGGAACATGGAACCCGGACATCCAGGGAGGAAGCTCTTGAGGTATTTGGCTTTGCAGAGTCCCTTGAACCACCTGAGCTTGAAGACATGGCCCACCCCTCTCAATTAGGACTTCTCCAGTTGCTTCCCCTGTACAGGAAGATGCTGCAGAGCTCTCTGCCTGCTCAAGGCAATAGGTGCTGCTTTCTGGAGCCACTACTGCTTCATCTCTGATTTGCCAGGCTGATCACTAGGGTTACGTCTCAGTGTAAACTGGCTGGGGATGCACCAGGCCTGACAACTAAAAAAGGGAGAGACTGCACTCCAAAGAAGCTTCAGGAATTAGCTAGCATATACAAGCAAGAGCCAGAGGAGAACCCTTATGTTTAGATTTTAAGGGTGATTGATCAAGTGGGGCAGAACATATGACTACATTTGTTGACTGGAGAGTGCTTCTTTTGGACATAGGATTGAATGCCCTGGCAAAGACCCTGCATAATGGGCAAATTCACTGATAGGGTGGCCCTGAGAAGCTTGGAGAAAAATTCCCAGTGCCGAGTGAAATGTGAGTGCCTGAACTGCCTCATGTGACAGAAAAGGAATAAGTAATGGGGAAAGGGAGTGGTGGTGGTGGCACACTGGAATGGATATGTTCTGTGATCCAGGACACCCACCAGAGGATTCTCTTCTTCTACCAGAAGGTGCAGAGGGCACATAATTCTCCCAGGCCATTGTGAATGCCCTGGTGAGAGGGACACCCAAATCTCTAAGAAGTTCAGTGGTGGCCCTTCTCTGCAGATCAGGGCTCATGGTAGCAGAGGTGGATACAGGGGTGGGCTTTTAATAGCAGTGGGAGTGATGGGGCTTGCACCAACAGCCATGTATAGAAATCCAAATCATATACCCTTTGACCTGGGAAATAACAGCCAAATGATTCTGTTGCCCTATTTACTATTACTACCAGGGACACACTGGGGGTCTTTGTGATTTGTATTTTCCATCCTCTCAATTTTAGGCTCTTCTGGGTTGGAAGTTATGGTCCTTAAAGGGTGAATATTCTTTCCATGGGCTAAAGCAAGGTCCCATTAAGCTACCACCAAGACATTTGGACTTGTATGAACAAGAAGACAAGTCACTATTTTAGCAGGGGTAATCGACTCTGGTTGGCAAAAGGAAGTAAGGTTGCTATCATACAATGCAGGATGGAGAAATACGTGTAGGAACAAAGTTACCCACTGGCTGCCTCTGGTTATTCTTTGCCCAACTTTAACTACGAACAGACACATGTAACAAATACAGACTGAGGCCAGTATAATTTCTAGGTGCTTAGAGCACTCAGGGATAAGAATGTAGCTCACACACCCAAGGAAGTCATTAAGACCTGTTGACGTGATACGTAAGGGTGAAGAGGGTCGGAAATGGATCCTGTGGGAGGGGAGTAACGTCAGTCATTGCCCTGAGACTACGGAAATGAACTACAGTTGCAGTGAACTGCAGTTTCTTCCACTTTTTTTTTCCCTCTTCAAAATTTCTTCTTGGAAGGAGAAGCCATGGCAACCACGGAGTTGCTCCCATGGGTGGAACACTGGGTCCGTGTTACATAAGGGATAGACTGTGGCTGCCTTGGGAGTGTGCGACCCGTCTCTCTTCATGAAAAAAAAAAATGCTCTGAGTCATCAGCAATTAGTTGACAGCCTCGAGAGCCACAGTTTTACAGATTTCATGTGAAAGTCATACACTTCCAAGGTTGTGCTTGCTCAGTGACTAAGTTTGGAGAGGGTGCTACAGCTGGGTCATTATTGCCCAACATGGTTCTTGTTAATGGGGAGTCTTCTGGAGCTATCCAACAGCCTGGCTGCAAGGATCTCACAGTGCCACTGCAGTTGGGGCTCTTCCTACCCAAACCTCCTTCCTCCACTCACTTCTTTCATAGATGTCAGATCCACTCTGTGGTCTGAAGGCTCTCCTGCCTCTTTCTGCTCCCTTTCCCCATTCTCCTTCAGAAGTGTTTCCTTCTGATAAATAAATAAATAAATACATAAATAAATAAATAAATAAATAAATAAATAAATAAATTTTAATAATCTGACTCTATCTGAGCGTCCCTTTCTTGGATTTCTCAAACACATATACCCCCCCCCTTAAGGAACAAGAGATTTCTCAAGACACATAGAAATCTGGTTTGCATGGAAATCCCTTGCTTTTTAGTTAAACTTATTGACCATAGAAGAAAAAGAAAAGACAATCTTTATAAAACAGGGAATCTACGGGTTGTCCAGTTATTCAGGTAACACCATTTTAAATATACCCAGTGACACTTCAAATATTCTCAAATTCATATCACAGAAACTTTTATAAAGATTATTGGTTTATTCTAAGACGCATATTTCCGTTGAAATTGTGTGTCTCTTCTGTGTATACATCTCTTCTTAAATTAACCACCTTTTCAATGTCCACTTATGTCTCATTTTTTCCTCAAATATCTTTTGATCACTCCACTGGAAAAACTTGGAAAGTGATATTAAGTAGAACAAAACCACATTTGAGGTATGCATGCTAAATATTCAAATGGATTTGCTCATTATTTAATTCTGCACATCACCCCTACAGATCACATAATTCGTTTTAGCTCTTCTGCCAAACTACAAGGAGTTTTAGGATTGCTCACAAAGAATCAAAACTGTTTGATGCTCATAACTTGACTTCTAAGTTTCTACTCTATGTATCAGATTAAGACAGAAACAAGTCAAATCTACAATGCTTAGGTAGGTGATGTCACATAATTTCTATATTTGGATAATGGCAGAGGGTATTGCAATCTAGCAAATTACAGACTCTTACCAGAAGCTGGATTGATCTAGCATTACAAAAGATTCCTTAATTTAACTTTCAAGTCATATATTCAAATATGTTGGGTGAGAAGGTATGTTCTTTATCCAGTACTGGGATTAGCCAAGGAAAATATGGGTCTACCTCTTCGTATATCTTGTTTTCTCTCTTACATTTCTAATGAGCTCAAGCAGCAATATCATTTTCCCCCTAAGCAAGGTGCAGGTTAAAGTTAGCATTATTGCTGAAAGCATTTTTAAATATTGGAATTAAGCTTAGCCTTAGTTTGCATAACAGTCTCAGATGCATGGAACACCTCATGCAAAGGAACCTAATTTCTTTAAATAAAGAAGAAATCAGAATAGAAGCATAAATTACAATGTGTCAGGCAGTGCCGTATCTATAATTAGCCCAGGTATTAAATGTCTTTCTTAAGATAAAAACACACAGATTCTTAAGTCATTTAAACTAACCATCTGTTTGCTTAGTACTTATTATAGTTCTCTAGATTTTGTACAATTAGTGGTGTTAGTTTTACCTTTCAAAGGATTTACATTACTTTTGGCTACAAGGTGAAAAATAACTCAATTAAAGAAGCATCAATGAGTGTGTATTAGGTGCAATATATTAGCTAAGTATAATAGAATTAAAGTAGGGTTAATTTTGTCCTAATTTTAAAGTCCTAAAACCTTTGATTCCAGGTTAGGAAAGATGTCAAAGCTTTAGAATGATGTAAAAAACGGCTGACTTTCTTTGCAAGCTTTTTAAAAACCTGGTAATCATTTTTTTAAATAACTTAGAGATTTTCTAAATGAGAAAAAAGAGAGGCAAAGAAGTACAGAAGAAAAGCAAGGGAAGCCAGGCAAAGCTTATTGAACGTCTATTATATACCAGGCATCGAACTATGTGTTTTCACAAATGTTATCTCCTTTAATCCTTCCAACAGCAGTTTGATATAATTATAATTGCTCCATTTTATAGCTATGGACACTTGGATTTAGTAAGGTTAAATGACATGGGCAAAGGGCTGATAAGTGGCCCAAATGGGATTCAGGTGTTTCAGATATTGAAGCCTATTCTTTTTCCATAAACTGAGATAAGCTACATGACTTTTTATAATGCTCTCCATTCCCAGGATACTGTAATGAAGTTTGACATACAGTTATTGGTCTAGAAAAATGATGTAGCATCATTTAGCAGCAGTAAGAACACTGGGTTAATGGTCTTTCTGCTGAGAGTCAGATAAGACATATGATTTGTCCCGTCCACTAGCCCTACCAGGCTATTACTACTCTGGCATGTGGTAGTCTCTCCGTAATGTCACTTGAATAAATAAGTCCCAGAACTTGGATTCTTCTGTGCCTCTATTCAAGCTGGTACCCTTTCTCTCCTGTTTATTTTCTTGTGAAAACCCCCTTCACCTTGAGGTTATAGTCTTCAAAGTCCAGTCCAAAATACTATTTATTTTTTAATGAAGGCCACTTCATACCTGTCAGAATGGCTAAAATTAACAACTAAGGAAACAACAGGTGTTGGTGAGGATGTGGAGAAAGCAACGTCTTACACTGTTGGTGGGAATGCAAACTGGTGCAGCCACTCTGGAAAACAGTATGGATGTTCCTCAAAAAATTAAAAAATAGAACTATCCTATGACCCAGCAATTGCATTACTAGATATTTACCCAAAGGACACAAAAATAGTGATTTGAAGGAGTACATGCACCCTGATGTTTACAGCAGTGTTATCAATAACAGCCAAATTATGTAAAGAGCCCAGATGTCCATCGACTGATGAATGGATAAAAAAGATGTGTTATATATAAACAATGGAATAATACTCAGTCATCAAAAAGAATGAAATCTTGCCATTTGCCATGATGTGGATGGAACGAGAGTAAACAAAATAAGTCAGAGAAAGACAAATACCAACCATATGCTTTCACTTATGTGGAATTTAAGAAACAAAAAGATGAACGTAGGGGAAGGAAAAAGAGAGAGAGAGAGAAGCAAACTATAAAAGACTCAACTATAGAGAATAAACTGAGGGTTGATGGAGGGAGGTGGGTAGGGGATGGGCTAAATGGATGATGGGTATTAAGAAGGGCACTTGTGATGAGCACTGGGTGGCACATGTAACTGATAAATCACTAAATTCTACACCTGAAACCAATTTTATCATATATGTTAACTAACTAGAATTTAAATAACCTGAAATAAAAATTTAAATAAATAAATAAACAAATGAATAAATAAATAAATAAGTAAGTAAATAAATAAATAAATAAATGGTAGAATTCACCTGGGTGGGGGGTAATGAAGACATTTGAAATTCACTAGTCTTCTCTTTGGTTTATTTCTGTGCAAGGCAACTTCTTAGATGGATCCCAGTGATCCCCATTACTTGGTATTTTTGCTCTTGTGTAATCCCCTCCCCTTGAAAGTGTCCTGAGCCTAATAACTTGCTTCAAATGAATAGCATAGAGTAGTGGAATGTCACTTCCGAGATTAGGTTACAAAAATTTTGTGATTTACATCTTGCTAGTCAACTCACTCTTTCTGTCAGACCCCTAATGCTGGGGGAAGCAAATTGTTATGTTATGAGTAGTCCTATGGAGAAAGCAACATAGGAAGGAACTGATGTCTTCAACTATCAGCCTGAGAGGTTCTGAGTCCCTTGATTCTAGAGCGAAAGTCACAAACATGTGAGTGAGTTTGGAAGTGGTTCCTCCCCAATTAAACTTTGATATGATTACAGCCCCCAAGACAATACCTTGATGCCAGGTTTGTGAGAGCCCCTGAGTGAGAGGAGCCAGCTAAGCCATGTTTGGATTCCTACTTCACTGAAACCACGACATAATAAATGTTTGTCGTTATAAGCTACTAAACAGAAGGGGGAATGAACCATGAGAGACTATGAACTCTGAGAAACAAACTGAGGGCTTCAGAGGGGAGAGGGGTGGGGGAATGGGATAGGCTGGTGATGGGTAGTAAGGAGGGCATGTATTGCATGGAGCACTGGGTGTTATACACAAGTAATGAATCATGGAACTTTACATCAAAAACTGGGGATGTACTGTACGGTGACTAACATAATATAATAAAAAATTTTATTAAATAAAAAAAATAAGCCACTAAATTTGGAGGTAACTTGTTACATAGCAATAAATAGCCAATATAGTCTCTATTTCAGCACTTACCACAATCTGATTTGCCTGATGGCACTGAGTCATGCTTAGGATTTGGAGGAATTGATTAATGTAAGCAGAAACTCTTCCTGGACCACAGTGAATATTCAGTATATAGCACACAGAAAGGAGGAAGTAATAATATCTCCACCCTAGAATCACATGCTGAGAATGGAGGAAATCTATTAACGTCTATTGTACAGGTATAGTAACCCATGGACTCACTCAACTATGAGGAGGTGGGATAAGGGAAGGGGGATATCATGGAATAAGGGAAGGGGAAGTTGGAAGAAAGTAACCAAATGACCCTCCTACAGAGATGATACACTGATACAGATTTGGTGCATGAAAGAGTCTACCTTGGTCTCAGGGATAACAAGCTCTTGAAAATTTTTCTACTCACATGTCTGGGCCTTTGCTCAGTTCAGCCTACGGTAGATGCTAAATAATCACTGAATGAATGAATCAAGGAACAAATGATGTTATAACACAGCCTGAATTCGGAGTCAGATGCTAAAACTGATATAAATGTGATTATCTGAGTCCAAGTTTCTTATCTATAAAACAGTAAGGCTAAGTCAGAAAAAATTAGTATCCTACCTAGATAGTTCTGAGAGTATATGGTTTTGTATATCCGACAGAATTACAACAGACTGAAAACTCTTTCCTGGCTTTTTTATAAACTCTTAAAAGCAAAATGACAAAATTTAGAACTTCCCATTCAGCATTTGCATATGGGTGTGCGTGACGTATGGGTGTGTTCGTATGTGAGTACGTGTATATTTATACTTTTTTGATTGTAATACATCATCAGTTTTCTTGGCTGCAAAATGGGAATAACACTACTTATTCTACATATACGTTTGAAGATTAAATGATATGCAAAATGTTTCTGGCATAATGGCTGGTACAAAGTGATCACTGAGCTCAACAATCCCGTTATTGATGGTTCAATGAAAATGGACTCCTATCTTTTGTTCTATATGTGCTAATAGGGCTTTTTAAAAAATCAAATATTCATAATATTTAGAAGCAATCAAAAAAAGACATTATATATATATATTATATATAGTGGAATACGAAGCAGTCGTTAAATTCATGTTGTTGAGGAATATTTAGAGACATAGGAAATGTACATTGAGTAAAAATAAATCAGATTAGCTACAACAGAGTTTGTACAATATGATAATATTGTATAACAATATGTATATAGAGATGATATTTATGCATTATATATACATATTAATGTATACGTATGACAAAACATACTGTATATTTGACTGTATACATACACACATATATACACATGTATATATGCACACATATGCTATATATATTCATATATATCCATACACATATAACAGTACTAGAAAGGCATGTACCAAAATAGAACAATGTCTGGGTGGTGTCATTACACCTGAGTTATTTTTTTTTCTATGCATTTTTGTAGTTCTCAAATTTTTGGACTGAATATATAACACTTTCTCATTGGGGAAAAAAATCAATACTCACAAATTAAAATTACATGAGAACAGCCTCAGTGTGGCAGCAAGGGCAAGCATTCTGTGGATGGAAGACCTTTCTGTGCCCAACTCAAGGCCTATTTGACATGGATGACTGTCATGTGCTGGGTGGCCCAAGGACAGCCAGGCAGTGATGCTGATGCTGCTTATGGTACAGGAACACACTAAAAATATACTGGTTGTACTTTTAGATTATGTAAAGTGGTTGTGTATGTCCCTCCACCTTGATAGAGTTCTCTCTTGCAGAGATAAGTGTAACGCTATCACCATTAAGGTGTGAAGAAAGTCCCTAAAAAGTATGTCTCTTTTGGGGGAAATTATACATTCATTCAGGATACAGAGCTGTCTCTAGTTCTACCACAGTGGCTCAATATATGCTATGTATTTATTTTCTTCCCCACCTTATCTCTCTGGAATCTGATCCTTTTTTTTTAAATAATATCTGCTGTAACAATGTTTTTTACCCCTCTTATCTTCTAAGATCCCAAATATTTAAATGAACTCTTTGAGGTACCACTGGCCATTGTGAATACTGAATATACAAGAAAAGGATAGCATGCAATCAAATATCTGATTTATGAAATAGAAAAAAAGAAAGAAAAAAGAGAGGAATTTTTATTTTTTTAATTAAAGATTTATTTTAGAAAGAGAGAGCACGAGCAGGAGGGGCAGAGGGAAAGAAAGAGAAAATCCCAGGCAGACTTCATGCTAAGCATGGAGCCCCATGTGGGGCTTGATCTCATGACCCTGAGATCATGACCCGAGCCAAAACCAAGAGTCGCATGCTTAACTGACTGTGCCACTCAGGCACCCCAAAAGAGAAGAGTTTTTAAAAAGAGACAAGAAATGTCTTTGTACATGCTAACACAACGTTCTATAGAATTTTCTTCTGTTTGGTGCCTTTCTCGCTGATGAAAAACTATATATCTTGGAATTATCATTATAAATTCTGATGTCCAGTATGTAAACAGTGTCGCTAATATTACCTCTTTTGTACCTAAAGAGTCTCATGAATATGTAACTAGATTAGAATAAAACTGCATTAATGGTAGTGATATAGGGATATTTCATCATGGCTTCTATAATTAGCATACATAGGGTCTGTGCTGAACTGTTAGGGCTAAATTTCCTTCCATGATCATATCCATCCATTTAATGAACATTCTGGGAAGGACAACCAAGTGCAGAACGCTGCGCTAAACACTAAAGATACCTCAGTGAACAAGATAAGATCCTTGTCAGCACGGGGCACACATTCTGATGAGAGAAGACAGACATAATCATCAAGCCAAAAATACCCAGTGAGCTATAAATGGATGTTTTGTAGAAAGAAAAGAGGGAGTCAAGGTAAGGAGAATGCAACAATGGGCAGTCCATCAGCTGGGCTGGTTGGAGGAGGTCTCTCTGCAAAGATGTGGAGTTGAGACCTGAATGATGTGGACGAACCGGTGATGCCAGGATCTCAGAAAAGGTATCCCAGGCAGGAAAACCAGCATGTGTAACAATCCTAAACAAGGAATGACTTTGGGGTATCTGAATGGTTGAGAGAATGCTGTTGTAGGTAAACTTGGTGAAGAGGCAACAAGTTGCAGGCATTGAAGTCAGAGTGGGTGGCAGGGCTTTGTTTCCATAGATGGCTGAGAGGCCACAATAAGATGCTTGGCTATTGTCTTAAAAGCAAGAGGGCTTCAAGGGGAAGAGTATTAAAAAAGCAAATATAATGGTCTTACTTAGGCTTTAGGAAGATCATCCCAGCTGTTATGCAGATAAAAGGCTACAGGAGGATGAGAATGGAAATAAGGCTTCCAGTTAGGAAACCCTTAGGTTTCAATTACAAAATGTTTGTGCTACGTTGAATTACATTGTTTGAATTACAAAAGTAAAAACTAAAATGCATACTGATGTTCATTGCCCACAAATGTCACAGAGTTTTGGATTTTGTTTATCTGTTTTAGTTATATTTTCTTTCTCTGTGACTTTGACTGTTGACTAATAATGTTTATGGAGAATGTTCATATACCCTCATATTAGAAAATTCTCAGATGAATAAGATTGCAAAAAAAAAAAAAATTAAAGGCCCTTAATTCCTACCAATATATAGCTGAACATGCTGAGGACAGAAAACTCTGCTGACATAAGTTAAGGGAACCTTCTAGAATCAGATACAAGGAGAAATATGACTGGAACATAGGACTCCTGACTCCCAGCTGAATGATCTCTCTGTATACTGTCCTGTTTTACCTATAATTAGAAACAGCTCAGAGGCTCTTTCTAAATAAAACAATATCTGATCCTAACCTTTCCACTATGTTATGTTTCCATCTGTTATTCCTGACAATTATAGATCTTTAAATATTTCCTGTGGGTTAGGACATCTTCCCAGAGTGAGGGTTTCAGGTTTCTTTGGCAACTCTTTCTTATGAAGAGTGAGAGCTGGATAAGCTCAGAAGCCCCATCTTAAGAATAAAGGGAGTCTAGAAGGTTTTCCCAATCACTTGGCAAACAGAACCTTCCTCTAGAGCAGTGATACATTTGTGTTCTTTGGATAGATGGATTTTTCCCCTACATAGCTGACTATTTCATGAAAAATTGGAACCCTAACTCCTTCCTGAAGGAGTCTCAGCACACAATCTCCTTACCTCTCCCTTAGTCTCTATCATTGCACATTTCCCTCCTTAACAAAAGGCTATCATGTCCTATATTATAGGACGTATGCTACCTGATTTAATACAAGGTAGGCACAAGCAGTAAGAGTGAAGTTACTATGTGAAATATAATTTTTTTCAAAGACATTATTTAAGGGGCACCTGGATGGCTCAACTGGTTAAGCATTTGCCTGAGGCTCAGGTCATGATCTCAGGGTCCTGGGACTGAGTTCTGCATCAGGCTCCCTGCTCAGCGGGGAGTCTGCTTCTCCCTCTCCCTCTGTGCACTTGTTCTCTCTCTCTCTCTCTCTCTCTCTCTCTCTCACTTTCCCAAATAAATAAATAAATAAACAAATAAATAAAAGCTTTAATAAAAAAAAAAGATACCAACTGAAAGGTGCCAGAATTAATCCCTGTCCATCCAGATGAACATTATCTGCTGAAAAGTAACAGTAGATGACAGCTCAGTACGCCAGAGTTTTGTTACGTCCTAGGGAAGGAAAGGGCTCATCCATGAGTATATGTGTTTAGAAATCCAGGATGACTGGACTAACAATATCTATAGAAAAATAAGTGGGGTTCAATGATAGGCTGGGGTTTAGAGCTGAATACATATTTAAGGAGGACCAGAAAAGGAAGGACAGAGCTACATAACAGTATGAGGGCCCATCTATCAGAATTGAAGGCAGGGTCCAGGTTTGGGGAATGAGACGAAAGCCTGGCTATTTAAATTGAGATGTCAATCTAAAATGTCAACACTGAATCCCTTCCATATAAAGTTAGGATTGGTCCTAGAAATAGGACCAGAAGAGTTGTGATGCAGAGAGATATAGGGTGGGGAAATCTGACAGTCTTGATTTTAACATAAGAGTTCGATTACTTTTCAAAAATCACACTCTTGATGCAAATAATAGTTAGCATAATAATAGTATTTTACGTTCAAAAAATGAGATAACCATTGAAAATGAAGTGGTTATAAATATTTTTTGCAAACAGATAAATGCCCTCTATCCGCATTCATTTGGTCTTCTACGGAAATGTGTTCACTAAAATCCAGTCTGCGATTAGACTCGAATTTGTTGGGTTAAAGTAAGATAAAATAAGGGTCTCAAGGGTGGTCATTAGAGCCTTGAGCCTCGGGATTGAGGATTCAGAAGAGTATCACTCTACCAAGTTTTCGCTCTCAGCTAAGCAAGTCACTTAACTACATCTAGGTTTCATTTCTCCATCTATAAGATATTATAGAGAATGGTAAGAGTTCAAGATTTCTTCTTGCAGTGGTGCAAGTTAATTATTTATTAATTTACAAAGACAAAATCCACTGGGGTTTTCTAGATTGTGGACATTTTCTTTAGTGTTCTTGGTCTTTTTTTAAAAAAAAGCTCCGGTTTTGCCGGTTCCTCCTTTATAGCACCCTCCCCTTCCCACAGCCGGCCATGGGAAAGTAACTGTCATTCTCTACGCCTTCCAGAAACGTCCATGCTTCCATGATGCTGCGTATGCTCTTCCCTTATCTTGACAAATCTGTCCTCATTCCATCAGTCTTAGATAATACCTGTTTCTTCTTTCAGACTCAGCTCCAGCTTTGACTCTGCCTGAAAACATTTGCAACATTTGTTCCCTGTAGGGTTGAGTTCAGTACCACTCTTCTAATTTCCCCCCAAATCCTAAGCCTTCTAGATGATAGTAAATTCAATAAAGAATTGGTCTCTTGTCCATTTACCCAACATACTAGGAAGACCTAGCACAGACCACAACACATGAAAGGTTCGCAGTAGATACTTCCTGGATGAGTTGACTAATGGTTTGACAAAGGGCAACTTACTACACAGAAGTTATGTTACTTGGGCAAGAGACATATGCTAAAGTCTCAGTTATTTATTTTTTTTTCTGGGTTCTCATTTTACTATTTTTAAAAATTTTTATTTAAATTCAATTTAGCGAACATATAGTACATTATCAGTTTCAGGGGTAGAATTTGGTGATTCATCAGTTGCATATAATATCCAGTGCTCATTACATCAAGTGCCTTCCTTAATGCCCATCACCCAAATCCCCCCACCCACCTCCCCTCCAGGAACCATCAGTTTGTTTCTTAGAGTTAAGGGTCCCTTATAGTTTGCCTCCCTCTCTGTTTCCTCAGTTCTATAGTGGAACCACATAGTCATCTGGTTGTTGCAAGAATTAACGGCGACAGGGGTTGTAGACCATTTAGCACAGAGTTGGTACGTTATAAATGCTCAGGGAAGAATGGCTACTGCTATTTGCTAGATTTTTATTTTAATGCTTCTATCTGATTTTATGAGATTTGGCTACTGTGTTACAGTAGCTCAGTAATTTACTGACACAGCAATGTGTACAGTTAAAAGGTGACAGTATGTATGTGAGAAACTATGTGTGTAACATAAAACATAAAATATCTATTTTGCACTTGAACTATGCTGAAAAAAATCATTCTTCCTAGAGAAATGTAGTTAAACAGATTCTGCCATGTCTGTCCCAAGGTTATGAGTCCTATCTTTATCTCTCCTAGGAAGAAACTTTTTATTTACTTTTATAAAAGGAGATTTCAGGGGCGCCTGGGTGGCACAGTCATTAAGTGTCTGCCTTCAGCTCAGGGCATGATCCCGGTGTTCTGGGATCGAGCCCCACATCAGGCTTCTGCGCTAGGAGCCTGCTTCTTCCTCTCCCACTCCCCCTGCTTGTGTTCCCTCTCTTGCTAGCTGTCTCTCTCTGTCAAATAAACAAAATCTTTAAAAAAATAAATGAATAAAAGGAGATTTCAGACAGCAGACCAAGTCTCCCTCTGACTGCAGTTGCTTGGAGCTACTGGCAAGCCAGGGTAATGGAGGCGGAGTCCAAAGTCTACAAAATGGACGCTAAAACCTTGACATAAAAAGTAGGCATCATAGGTACTCATGTATCATAAGTTTATTTGATTGTTTTGTTGTTCAGAGAGCCAATATTTCTAAATACGTCTAGAGGTGCTATTGGGAACAATTCTGACCTGAGGGAAGGCTGCAGTCAAGACCTCCCTTAAGAGCTGCAGAGCCTGGGACAATAGTATGAATGTAAACCCAAACACCATATGGATAAATATTTTAAAGTTATAAATCAAGCTAACCAACTGTGAAATAAAATGCGTGCAAGCCTCCTATTCTTGACAAATTCCTCTTCATACTAATCTAAAAGGCAATATTTAAATTTAGAATTCTCAGAAGGCTTGGAAATCAGGGCAGGAACTCGATAAGGGGAGGGTGGAGCTGGCTCCAACTCCTGGCTTTACTTCCCCTCTGTTTTCACCTGGCTCCTTCTCACATCATCAGGAGATGTGTGCAGACATACAGACACCTCAATTCACTTATTCGAGTTCCTTCCACATCTTCTTCCCCAGGCTCCTGCAAACAGCTGCTCTTGGTCACCTTCACAACTGAAGTGCATACAGTGAAGAGGCCTATACAGGCTCCGGAAAGGTTCATATCATCTCCTGGGTCCCTGATGGTTGGAATGCTGTCTGGAAAGGGGGCTGGAATGCTGTCTAGAAAGCCACATCCTGGTGGCTACAAGACATCTCTCCCTATGGACTGGGACATGGTCAAAGGAGAGGGAGCATTCTCCTCTAAAGGCTGAGACCAAGGCAAGAGCCTCTCATGTAACCACAGTCAGCACTTCGCAGCACAGAGTAAGGGGAAAAAAAAAAAAAAAGCAAACACCATACAGCTTAAGAAAATCTCAGGCTTCTAGCCTGCAAGTGTTAAATGTGAGTGAGATGAAAGAGATAGAAAGAACATGAAATGAGTGTGTGTCATAGGCGAACCAACTGTCCAGATTTTCCTGGGACTGAGGGATTTCCTGGGAAATGGGACTTTTGGTCCTAAAACTTGTAAAGTTCTATGCAAACCGGGATGTGTCTATCACTACATAATTTATATTTGTATACATATATATACAGGGCTCCAAAATTATCTTACTAGAAACAATTTTAGTCCATAGAAAGGGCATATAAGTAGGGACAGAAATATTTGATTTCTAGTCTGAAGTGTACTACTAATTAGCTGTGTGAATTTGAGCCTCTCTAGTTGGGTTTCATCTATAAAATGAAGAATTGGTTTTCTGCAAGATCTAAGTTGGAATAGTCCACAAATGTATTGGAGGCTTAAAAGACAGATTTTTTCTCATGAGTAGAAAACAACAGTAATCACAAGAATGACATATTTCTAGGAATAAGCAAATATTTGTTAGCAATACCGTTCTAACAAACAGTACGTGGAAAAAAACGACACACAGCAGTGGACTGGATAATATAGAAGGACAGATTACAAAATGTGGCTGCATTTCCTCCTAATCTAATTTAATGGGTGCATTTTTCTGCTTATAAAATTATATCCCGATAAATCACGCACAAAATAGCTAACACTGGAGACGAATCACAGCTTTCCTGGACACTTTCTCACTTTGTTGTATTTTCTTCCAATTTATCTTTATTTTTCTGCTGCCAAGCAGTAAAGCAAATGACATAAAAATATGGCCCTGGGAATTGTCTGTTGTTTTAATTTTTTAAAGGAAACAAACAAAGTAAGCCAAAGGTCTTCAAGAGAGGGATGAAGGAGGATAAAACATCTGAATGAATTAGCAACTGCTCTCCTGGACTGAGGCGTCTTCACCAGAAAAACCTGAAGGCAACAGGTATCAACAACCGACATTTTATTCCTAAATCATTCAACCAAGCTGATGGATGGATCTAGTAGTTGATGCTTGGAATGAGGACCTTCTGTCATTGTCTTGCTCTTATGAGTGAAATGTGTGCTCCTAGACTAGTTCTTTTTTCTGGTTCTTGTGTTGACCCTTGCCTCTAGTACTGCCTTTACTTTGATGTTCAGTCTGTATCCCATAATGACTATGCAGGTCTTCAAGAGTGCTTAGGGGCACTAGCTGTTCCCTGAAAATGGACATCTTGCCCATGTCCTCTGAGGGTCCCAAAGGGCGCTTTGATGACAGCTCAACTTTCTAAAGAAAAAAGATGCAAGGAGCTTTAATGTACATTTGTACATGCATAACAATTCCACCACCACTGTCAAACAGCATGGCCTGCCACTAAGAGAAAGGGATATTTAGATTTTTAGAAAGATGGCAATCCAAAGCTAACACTCCCAACCTGACACTGATAAAGCCAACTCCTACTTGGCCTTACGAGGGGGGCAAAAAAAGCTATGGGAAAGCCAACCTCTCCAATCACTGAGAACCTGTAAAAACCTCAGTATTGGGGCGCCTGGGTGGCGCAGTCGTTAAGCGTCTGCCTTTGGCTCAGGGCGTGATCCCGGCGTTCTGGGATCGAGCCCCACATCAGGCTCCTGTGCTGGGAGCCTGCTTCTTCCTCTCCCACTCCCCCTGCTTGTGTTCCCTCTCTCACTGGCTGTCTCTCTCTGTCTAATAAATAAATAAATAACTCTTAAAAAAAAAAAAAAAACCTCAGTATTGTTCCATAAAACCATAGTGCAGATTAAGGGAAAGTATTCTATCATTAGACTGTTCATGTACTTCATGCTATAAAGAGATAATTTTGAAAGGGAAACAATCATTATTAATACTTATGTGAGGATAACAGGAATAAGCCAGGTCTTTTCCAGGCAAACCAGGACACACAGTTACCCTATAACTGGATATAGCCATTCATGGTACACCACTAAGTTGGTACAGGTGCAGGGTGGGGAGAGTGGATAGAGGGAGGTGATTTGGGCCCTCATTAGACACTGGGCTATATTCAGAGACATTTTTGATCGTTATAGCTGGGGGGAGGTTCTACTGATATCAAATCAGTAACGATTAGGGACGCTGCCAAGCCTCCTACAATGCACAGTACAGTCCCTCCGAAGAAAATAAAATTATCTGACCCAAAATAGCACTGGTGTTGCTTTTGAGAAATCTATTGTACATCCTCTAAAACCTCCCAAAGTTTCTTAAACTGCATGATCTTTTATTTTCTTGCTTCTTAACTGAGGATTTAACTTTCTCTCGACCCATCTCTCTTTCTTGTGTCTGAACTTCTCTCCAAAGTGTGGCCCCTGGTAAGCAGGTAAAACACAGGGAAACTTTACATACACGTAAAGTATTTTTGATCAGGAAATACACCTGGGGAAGGGGGTAACCTTTTAACATTTCAGTTATATTTTAAAATCTAGATCTCTTTACTTTTATTAAACCCAACTATAGGTGTCTATTGTCCAGCAGGTTGAAGATGCTTTCATAGAAGATAATCCTATCCATAATAATTTATAGTCATAAAATGACTTGCTTCTCACTTTTCTACCCAAGCACCACACACACACACACACACACACACACACACAAATACACACCGAGAATGGAAAAGATTAGAAGAAAAATTTCATTTGTGGTAGAGAGATTAATTAGGACACCCACCACTAAAAAGCCTCTCAACTCTCATATTTTTAAAGGGCTGTTGAGAGGTGGAGCAATTTTAATAATACACATGGCAACCTAGATCCAAACTTTCTACAGATATTTTATAAATGTCACAAACTAATCAATAAATTCTATAAGGTGCAATTTTAATTGGAGCAAAGATTGTCTGTTTTGTTCATTGCTAAATAATCAGCATCCAGAAGACAGTCTCATCCATGGTAAGCATATGATTCATAGTCCCTTGTTAGTGGTGTTCTTGTTTACCCTAAATCTATTGGACAAAAAGTCCCTTATCACAAAAATCTCTAAAAAATGTGATAGTTTTGAAGTCACTGGCTTGGTTAGGCCAAAATAGACAAAGTTATAGGAAATACAGTAAGTATTTTAGGTAAGCATTAAAATTAGGTTCATGGAAATATCTAGAACTTGAATAGCAACAAACAATTGTGGTCTCTTTTAAAAAAACAGTCTTGCTAAGGTATAATTACATATGATAAAATTCACCTGTTGCAAGTATAAAAAATTCTATGATTTTTAGTGAATTTCTAGGATTTACAATCATCACCACAATGCAGTTTTAGGATTTTCCATTATTCCAAAATGTTGTCTGCTGCTTATTTCCAGTTGATGTCCACTCACTCCTATCAGCCATTGTCCATATGTATTACGTATTTGGACAAGTTGATTCTCCAAGCCAACAAGGAGTGACCCTCCAAAAAGAGAACCCCCCCACAAAAGGAGAAAGCAGTATATGCAACTCCCTTCTGTTCCTTTTGCTTTCTGCCCAAAGTTCATGTCAATCGCAGTAACTCACCTGAGATTGGCAGATTGGTTGAGGAGGGCATGTAGAAAGATCGTTGAAGCCATGACTGAGACTAAGGGAAAGGGGAGTGAGAGACCTGCTTTGGTCAAGCATGTTTCTCTGAAGTGTGTGTGTGTGTGTGTGTATGTGTGTGTGTGTGTGTGTGTGTGTGTACACATGTGCGCGCCGCGCGCGTGCGCTCCAAAATGGAAGGATTTGAGAAATAAAATGGTACCAGCTTTAGGATAAATGGAATCCTAAAACAGAATGCAAGCAAGATGACAATGGTTGAGGAATTGATAACAAAGCGTTCTAAAGTTTTATCAATTTTCAAATCTTTTAATTTTACTTTCTAAATAGACTTTTAATCTATTTTCCTCCATATCACTTCTTCCACCTTCACACAGGAAACCAATAACTTTAGTCGGTATTATTATCACAGGCTGTTAATGCAATTGCTCAAACTTTAGGATTGCCCCTGGCCAATCAGGTCTTTACATAGAGAGTGTGTACAAATGAGTACGTTTCTTTAACTCATATTTGAACACAGCACTCCCCTTGAAGCAAACCACTATCCCCTTATCATCCCATTGCCCTGGGATGGAAATGTATTGATTATGCCCTGTTGATTACATATCCTCACCCCTTCCTATGCTTCATTCCCATGCAACCCTCTATATTCAAATATTTCATTTTCTGACATACAAGTAGCTCTTTGCTTCACATTTTATAATTTCTGAAAATCGGGGTGTTTACCATAGACTCTATAGTAATACCCTCCCCAAAATATCTGACATAGAATGAATGGTGCACTGATGATATCAAAAAGTTAAAGAAACATAATACTTTCAATTTTTAAGACATATCATGCTTTTTCTTGTTTCCATTCTTTCCAACTGCTGTTCTCTCTGCCTCAAATACTTTGTATAGCCCATTTCCACTTGTTTTCACTATAAACTTGTTTTCACTTTTTCAGGAATCAGTCTAATTGGTAATTCCTTAAAGAGGTCTTTCCTGACGTAATCCAAGGCTGGGTTAAGTAGACTTCCCGTATTTGACTCTATTCATTTTTGTATATCCAGCCTCATTTCCATACTGACTCAGCAAATGACCAAAATGTGTAAGTGAACAAAACTAACAATTCAGTTAATCTTAGGGCAATTTACTGACTCACAGAATTGTGAGCTAAATAAGTGTTTATTATTTCAAGCCTCTAGGCTTGAGGCAATTTATCAGGCAAAAGAAGCTAACTGATATAAGTCATAGGTGAGAGACTCAAGATTATATGGTAGGATTCCTTCCCCTGGTGGAAGATTAGGACACAGTGTCAACTGAAGTTCGTATCTTCCTCCAAATAATATATATATATATATACACACACACACACACACATAACTAATATATATATATATATATATATATATGAGTTCATATCTTCTCCCAAATAATATATATATATATACACACACATAACTAATATATATATCCACCCCAAAATATCTGTATCTATATTTTAATATATAGATATTTAATATCTATATAATAATCTATATTATATTATATTTAATATCTATATATTATATATTATATTTAATACATACAGATATATATCTATATCTTTTAATATATATCTGTATCTATATTTAATATATATTATTTATATATAACTAATATATATATCCACCCCAAAATATCCGTATCTATATTTTAATACATATATTTTAATATATAGATATTTAATATCTATATAATATCTATATTATATATTTAATATCTATATATTATATATTTAATATATACATATATATCTTTATCTTTTAATATATATCTGTATCTATATTTAATATATATTATTTATATATAACATATATATATATATATATATATATATCCACCCCAAAATATCTGTATCTGTACTTTAAGATGATATATAACCATTAATAGTTATAAAAAGGAAAAATTCCATGTTTCATTCAATGGACATTTACTGCTTTTAATATCTTAGTGGAACATAACTGTAATCCCAATGAAATTACATCTTATTATCAAGATCACAGAACAAATAAGTGAAAGCACTTTGACTGCAATAAGGCCAAGAACAGAGTCTGTGCACAATACTAGGGATTTGTTCATGTCATGTCTCAATGGTACCATTGGAAACACAGAGCTTCCTCAGAAGCCCATCAGTTAGTTCCAAGCAGAGATATCCTTTCCTATGATGGGCAAGGGAAAAAGAAAAAGAAAAAGAAAGGTCTGCTCTCAGAGAAAAACAAATACCATATGATATCACTTATAGGTGGGATGAAAAAGCCAAACTCATAGGAATAGAGAGTAGAAAGGTGATTACCAGGGGCTGGGAAGTGGGAGAAATGGGACGATAGGTGGACAAAAGGTACAAACTTCTAGTTAGATTGAACGTACAGCATGGTGATTATAGTTAATAATACCATATTATACACCAGGAAGGTGCGAACAGAGTAGATCTTAAATAGTCTGATCACAAATATGAAATAGTAATTGTGTGATGGACACACTATCCAACACTATGGTGGTGTCATTTTGCAATATACATGTTATCACATCAACTCATTGTACACCCTAAACTCATACAATGTTATATGTCAATTATATCTCAATAAACTGGGAAGAAGAAAAATAAACTTCTGCTAAGGGCCAGCTCTTTCAAGAAGAAAAATATACTATTTTCCCACTTTGGAATTGCCAGCAGACAGGTAAATAGAAACTGCATGTCTGATTCAATAATCTAACCCAACTTGATCTTTTTTTTTTCCCTAAGGAGAAATAAAATTATAATTATATGAATGTTTAGATAATAATCATTATCTACATAATAATTATCTGAGTCTTCTTACGATCATGGCCAAACCTCAGAAGAGCAGATGACAAAACTTAGGTAGAAATTTAGCAATATACGTGAGGTTGGAATAATCTCTTCTTTCTTCATGAGTATGATTCCTAAAAGTTTCTGGCTTTTTTTTATTAAGTGGGAAAACGCTAAGTGTTAATACCACCACTTTCATATTACTGCTTGTCCATTTTTTTGAAAGACAAAAAAGGGGGAGAGAATAAAGAAAACCATGTCAAATCCTTGCATTTTTACCAGGGGTCCTCTGAGCATGAAATATATATATTCTTTTCTTGAATGTATCTGAAATTTCCTATCCCCCAAATAATCAGCAATAATCTTTATCTTCTCCATTTTGTAAATATCCATAACCAATACATAAATAAATAAATACACCCACCTTCTGCCTAGACTAACTTGGTGACATTTCATCTTTGCAATGAAATGCAGATGTACATTCCCCATTAAGAGGCGAATCCTCCATGTTCAAATCTTGAATAGCTCCGTACTTCAAAAAGAATTGCCACTGATGAAATTTATGGCATTGATAAGAGCCCAATTCAAAAATCTTAACTTGGAGAAACAGGATTTTCATTTGATGAAGAACTGGATAAATGGGCATTCACTTTAAAGCCTTCCCTCTCAATATTGTGTTCTGAAGTAGTTAAACAAGTTTTGATAGCCACTTTGGACTCAGTAATACTGATTCTCTTTGTTAAATGAACTATTTCAGATGTATTATTGCCACTTAAATATGACCTTGTGCTCCAAGATAGTGTTCCAGTGAATAATTGTGCAAGCAAGCAATACTGATATTTTTTCTAAACTGTTTACCTCCTTCATGCATCAAGCCTGGTCTTTTTGTTTTCATTCCTTTGAATGCATTCTGCTTTCTCCTCTCTAAAACCATCGTCTTTGAGGCCTGGTAATGTCCGTTACTAAACTGAAAGTGGCTAATTACACTAACTGAAAATTGCCCCATCAAACGGCGATAAGTTCAAGTATGGAAGTTCCCGTTAAAACTATAATTCAATGCAAATTCTAAAGTAATTCATTTTCTGTAAAATCGGAGCTTTCTTTTATAAAATTGACAACAAAAACACCTTCGGGGCATTGGACCATACTATTTCATTAGAAATGTTTCTGACAATATTGGGGTTTTTCCTTAAAACAATTGTCTTCAAAGACTAGCCATCTCTTGGATTGGTTCTCTCTGTAATTTAAACCCAGTTTATATTCTTAGCAGGGTTAGAGCTCATTCTCTTTTTTGTTTGTTTTGTTATGTTTTTATTCTATGAACGGTAATTTATGTGTTTGGTTTTATTTTTAGATGAGAAGAATGGTTAAGTTGCCTTGCCACCTGCCAATAAAATCCCCTGCAAAAGAGTGCTTAAATATCAAAAAGGATAAAATTATATGTGTGCAAAATTGAAGTTTCCTGAAATTTTGTATGTGGATATATACATACATAGTTAGGAAGGCCAAGGAAACAAATCCAGTTATCCCAATGGGGAAAGGCTTAAAAAATCAGTATCCATGTATTCTATGGGTAATTATATAGCCACAAAACAGGATGCGGATTAAGACTATGCACTAAGGAAGTATTTGTAGATAATGATAATTTGGGGGAAAAAAAAAGAGAGAGAGAGAAGTGTATACACTAGTGTTTCCACAGTGTAAAAATATTACTGCAGATCCCTGGATACCGACAGGGAATATGAACAATAATAATGCTTTTATATAAGGTTTTAAAGTTCCGTTTCATGTTCAAACTAATTTTTAATTGATTTTACAATTGCAAAATTACAATGCAGATTTATCAAGTGATACATGTTTTACAATCAGCAGATAGTACTAAATAGTGACTCTCTATACTTAAAAATATCTAATTTTATTAGAAAAAATAATTTGACTACTTCAGTTACTGACAGACTTAACCCAATCCACGGCATTTTTTTCAAAATATTATTTGGAGAGCTGAACTTTCTTCTCCTTGTACCTACTACACTCCCTTATTCAGTTTCACATTTTCTCCTCCACTCAGTTTTTCCCATTCTCTAAACTCCCATCTGAGGTTGCCTTATGGCAGATACTTTAAAATGTCCATCCTGTGACGTTCTTTTTCATACCCATGCAATTCCAGACAGTCTAAACCACCTCATTTTTCTTACTCACTCTTTAGTTTTACCTGTTTGATTCTAACCTATACCACAGCTGCTGTAACAATAAACAACAACAACAAAAATCACCATGAAAGGTCGGGAGAGAGAATGCAGTAGAAAGGAAAAGAATTTTATATATATATATATATATACACACACACACACACACACACACACACACATATATACACACACACAATATACTATATACTATATATAATACTATATATATACTATATAATACTATGCATATTATATATATACTATATATAAACTATATATATATAGTTTAAGATTTTATTTATTTATTTGTCAGAGAGAGAGAAAGAAAGAGCACAAGCAGAGGGAGCGGCAGGCAGAGGGAGAAGCAAACTCCCTGCTGAGCAAGGAGCCTGATGCGGGAGCCAAAGGCAGATGCTTAACCAGCTAAGCCACCCAGGCATCCCAAGAGTTTTACATTTTAATACCTTTCATGCTACCCCTTTCCTGCTTTTTGAATAAGAGGCTCTGGATTTTCTGTTGCACTGAGCAGCACACATTTTGTGCCTTGCCTGCCTACCTCTAATCATTTTTACCATCTCTGTGTCTTGGTTGCATGACACCCTTGCCTGACATAGCCCACCCCGCATTTTTGTCATTGAAAATTCCTGCTCGCCGCAACTCAGTGTCCTCTCTTTTTCACCCATCCAGGTGGCTAAGTCCCGCTGTGTCCTCGCCCCTCGGACGTTCACTTGGCATTCATGGTCCTCTCTCCTGCTTCCTTAGCATTTTTTACTTAGTTCTTTGGCCAAACCCATCACACTGTATCTTTGGAGTATATTTATTTCTCTCATGTAATTGTGAATACATGGAAGTCAAGGCCAATCTTCAATCCCACTTTTTCTCTAGTACAGAGGGACTCAATGATGCTTAATACATTAATGTGCCATCAGGACAATGGAGAGAATGAAATATAAAGTTCTTAAGACAGGAAGAACAACTCATACATGTGGTATGCAAACACACTCACTAAGGCACAGCTGGAGGCTAGCACTGGTCCTCCATGCCAAAGCTAGAAACAAAACAAAACTTCTGAAGTCTCTCCAATTGGTCAAGGTTGCAAAGGTAAAAAGGATGGAAGGAACAAAGATTTAAAGTAAAACGTTATTTACCGAACACCTGCTTTATGTAACTTTTCACAGTATTCAGTACATAGCTTGGTGTGGTGCAGGGTGCCTCAAAGTGGGCATGGGACTATGGAAATTTTGGACCTGTTAACACTTTATAGTGCTGGCAGGCTTGTTCCCTGTAGCATGTTGGGTAGCACCACTGACCTCTACTCACCAGAAGCCAGTAGAACATCCCCCTAAAGTGATGACAATCAAAATAGTCCCCAGATATTACCAGATATCTTGGGGGGGCAAAATTTTCCCCATTTAGGAATCACTGGTGTGGAGGGCTACTATTCTGATAGAAAATCAAACCCCACTTCAGGTGGAAATCCTTGAGCCCACTGTCTCAGGAAGAGAATGAAAGGGTAAAAAATTAGAAGGGTTTTCCTGGCTTTTGTCTCCAAAAACTTAAGTCCCAGAATGAAGAAAGAATTTATCATTAGAGAGGAAGTTCACCGGCCAAAAGTAAAAGAGAAAGAATCCAGGAGACTGGTTGTAGGGTATTAGGCAAAAACGTCAAGGGAGAGAGATTAGCCTGAAGTGAAAAAGAGTTTCCTGGGACTGAAGGGATGAGAGATGGGGGTTGGGAGAAGAGAAGTTTCTGGGTTGTAGAGCGGGGGGAATCCTGTATCCTTAGCAGTGTCCCAAAGTTCAGGCAAGACCTCAGGACGGAATGGGTACAACTGGACCTAGGCAGATAGGATTATATGACCTTTGCTGATAGATTTCTAAATAAATAAATCAAAGAAATGGCAGAAAGAGTTGGATTTTAAAGGGGTATAGTGTGGGCTGAGAATAGGAGCATTTCAGCAGGTCTCTCTATTTCCTAAAATTGGAGGATTAGATATCTCCCTACACCCATCCTGTATCACCATGGCACATTATAAAAAGTGGGACCTGAAGCTCACCCCCAGGGCAGGGAAGGAAACACAAGGGAAACTAAGATTAAATTAGACATCCAGCTGTGAAATAGTTACCAGTGAGAAACTAAGTAACATTTTAAATATATATGTATATATTTTATGCATATAAAAATCATACACACAGACACAGACACAGACACACACACACACACACACACACACACACACTTAAAGACATGGAGTTTGTTGCTTGAGATTTGAATTTATAATCTCTTAATTAACTTATGCACCATCTTCCAAAGTACGTTTTATTGCTCCCATTTTAAAGAGAAGTAAATTGAGTCTCAGAGAGTTTCAGCAGTTTGTTGAAGGTTATTAGCTTCATCGAAATGACAAATGGTTATTGTGTGCCTATTGTGTGGCGGGTTTTGCTGGATGGTTGTACAATGAGGAGCCAACACAGACACAGACCTGGCCTTGTGGAGCAATTAAATACTTACACAGTTAACTGTAAATGGTAACTGGCAAAATAGTCCGTGATGGGGGAACTTGATCTAGTGGCAGAGGACGGAGAAGCTTTTCCCTAGGAAGGAGTAAATTGGAGCTACGCAGGGCAGTGGATCTCAAAGGCATCAGAATCAGCTAGAAGGCTGGCAAAAACAGATCCCCGAGCCCCTTTCCTGGAGTTTCTAATGGCTTAGTCTGGGGTGGACCTGAGCATCTGCACAATGAACACCCTCTCATAAGATCAGGTGCTGCTGATGGTGCTAGTCTGGGAACCACTCTTGGGGAATCGCTGAATGTTCCAAGCAAAGCAAATCATGTGGGCGACGCCTGTGGGAAAAGGGATCTACACCATTCTGTGCTCCTTCCATACCAGGCTAGAAACCCTTGGCTTTCTACACACGGAAAACCTACAAATGAAGTTTGTGTGTGACTTGCCTTCATCACTCCTAGTAAATGGCAGATGGGGAATCAAAACCCAGGTCTTGTCACTTCCGGTCAGGCAATCTCTTTCCTCCCAGTGGGTCAGGCCATTCTGCTGTCTCACACTCTGGGACTTGTGGCTTGCTTCCAAGGTTAGGATCCAGAGAAAGGCAAACGGCAGCCCTGGTGCCTAAAACAAGTGAGCCAGCTCTGCCGGCGTATCTTGTCTTTGGTTGAGAGAATGCTGACTATTTTAAGCAACGCTTCAGGATACTCTTCCTCTTTTTGAGATGGAGGACTTAATCTTACTGAAAACACATTCTTTCTCTCAAGAGTGCCCTTGAACTAATACAGCAGAAACTCTGACTCCGGCGGGGCTTTCTGATATGCCTTTGAAGAGGGTAAATTTACTAATCAATACAAATTACAATTTCTCCACTGGCAACTCTGCAAGCCGGGCGCAGCCTCCCCTACTTTGCTATTCACAGCCTGGGCTTTCAGGACGAAACAGAGAGAAACCACATAGAGGGACTCTATGCAAATATGTCAAACAAAGGAAGAGACTGTTTTAGAGGGGCTCAATGTGGGAATGATTATATGACCGGGCATAAAATGTACATGCTTAAAAGCTACATTGCCTTAAAAGTTTTAAAGAGGATTATCAAACACTACGCTAATTTAGGGTATGGACTAACAATCTCTCATAGGAAAGTTTCTTTGTTCCTCCCTGTCTCTTCCTTACACAATCTCTAGATGCACGCATACACATACACAATTTGTGTATACAGGATACCTGAGTACCAATTATACGTACATACATACACACACATATATGTACCTACGTGTATATATGCATGTTATGTATCTATAATACGCGAGAAATAGAAAAACACAGAAATAGAGATGTGCAATGACGTCACAAAAATTATGCTGACAGTCTAATTTTTGGTCCTTGTGTTCAGTTACTGTGTAGCTCTGGATGAAACACTACCTGTTCTCCCCCTCACCTTCCCCATCTGCAAAAATGAGAGACCTGGTGAAGAGAAAGACTTATCTGGACAGATACTTCCTGTAGATAGGGGACTGAAAATTTACTTTGCGATGTCTTCCGCCTTCTAAAATTTCTTCCCCCTGCCTGTGAAGATTGAAAACTCTTCCTTTTTCATATATATATTTTTTAAAAACCCATGCCTCCTTTTAATTGAAACTAAAATCTTATAATATCCTTTGGAGTTATTTAAAACTTAAAAATAATTTAAATGTGACTAAAATAAATCAAAGAATAGATAATTATAGATGAAAAGTCTATTTTGAAATATGTAGATCATATTCTTTGCAAGGACATGGAATCAGTAATGAGGCGGAGCGTGCTCACTTGCTGAAGCTTTGGAATCTCAAACACTATCTAGGTCGCTTTTAACGTCACAACTCTTGGCCTGCTTTGTTTTCCAACAAAGTCTCCCCATCTCTCCTGGACCCTCCCTCACCCACGAGCCCCTTTATCCCTGCCACCTCTTTAGTGGACTCTACCATTTTTCATTTAAATGTTAGCTCTTTAATGGCTGGGAAAGACATTGACCCTTTGCTGCATGTTCAGTCCTGTATTATTCTCGGTTCTTTATACACATCATCTTATATAATCCCTAGGCCTCCCTCTGAGGGAGGGAGAACAATTACCGTCATTTTATAGATGAGGAAACAGGAGCTCAGAGATACTGGAGACTTTGCCCTAAGGCGTATCAAACATTTGCAAAGCTTTCATTTGATTCCAGGTCTCTCTGATTGGGGATCTTCTGCTCTTTCTACTGTTCTGCATGGTCTCCCTCGTTTACACCCAGGAAGAGCAGAAAACAAATGCTTATCACTGACCTACTAGGTGGTTGATTATATACAAAATTTTTATGTTTCATCTTATTCAATTCTCCAAATGCAAGGTAGAAAGTAGTATCCCAAGTTTTTAGGATAAAAAGAGGTTTAGTATCTTAGCTGAGATCAAACACTTACTATTGAACAAAACTGAGACAGGAACACAACTTGTCCCAACTGTAACTAACATCTCTGAGCTGTGATGGCTTATGGTGACTCCAGTCATTTCTGTATGTATTGGGCAATTTTCACAAGAGCGTGTTGAAAGGACATATTTGAAGTTGTTTGGTTGCAAGAAAACATACGTGGAGGAACATAACTGAAAATCCCCTTAAGCAAAGTTTGGGCGCCCCAAATACTTTAAGGAAGGGGCCCACTTGGAAAAATGCTAACCACAGCTTCGCCTTCTCGCTTCTGTGCACGCCTGCTTGTGAAAGATAAACAGATAAATCGAGCCCCTGGGTGGAGGGGTGCCTAATTGTATCCCACCCAGAGCTATCACCCCCCCCCCCGGCATGTTACCATCCCACCCTCCACCCAGGATGACGCCCAGAGAGACCCTCCGAAAGACCACCACCCTGCATCTTCTGGAGCTCTCTGATAGTTCCTCGCGCCAAAATTTCCTATTGGACAGTTTGTACTGGCCAACTGGACTCTTGATTGGGTAGAAACTGCAAACACCCCAATGACTGTCTCCTGAGGGTCACGCCCACAAGCCCCCATAAAAACCTAACCCTTTCATAGCTCGGGGCTCTTCTCCGCTGCCCCTGCGTGGGTTATGAGATGAGCCCCAGCGCGCTGGTCCTGCAATAAAGCCTCGTGTGATTGCATCAAGAACTGTCTCTCTCGACTTCATGGGGTTGAGTTGCCGCGTCCTCTAAGGTAGGGTGTGATTTTTATTTCCCCCCCTTACAGTGTAATGTTTTTCTCATTTTTTTAACATTAGTTTATATTTTATAGGGCATGTTAGGAAATAAAAAACAAGAAAAACAAAGAAAAGCCTTTATAACTGAGCTGTCCAGAAAATATTTCATTTGAATATACACATATAGACAATATATGTGTATATAAATATAACAAAAAAGGGTCATAACAGATATGTTTATTTTAGCTATTCCTTTACACAGTGAATTTTAATGGTTGCTTGGTTTTTTATCATACTGGGTTTATCAGAATTTATTCACTCCTCTTAATTAGCCATGCATAATTTATTTTCAATTTTCCCCTATGAGATCAGTGATGAATTAAATTCTAGGCTACACAGAACTTTATTTATAGTGTATGGGAAGGAAAGGGACATGGGCTTATTAAGCCAAACCAATAATAAAATGTTGCAAATTCAAAAACATTAGGTATTATTTTAGAAATCCATCAATAAATCCATAACTAAGCACTCCAGTCGTAGGGACTGACCCAGATGGTAGAGAAACTGACTTGATATAATAGGAAAACATTATGGAAGTGTTGAATAATTCAACAGAGATTTTCCAGTACTTAGAGAGTCTGTCTTAAGAATCACAGCATAGCAGGGAACTGAAAGTCCATCAGCTAGTCTAGTATTCTAAATGATGTCAGTGTTCCTTACTTAAACCAACATGCTTGGACCCCAGTGTGTCTCTGTGTTCTGTCCTCTTCCCCCTCCTCCTTCATCTGCTCCTTCTGCTCTTTCTCCTCCTCTTTCTTGTCTTTCTCCTCTTCCTCCAACTCCTTCTTCTTTAACCACAGAAACATTCATTGGCGCGTGATACTTTAATAGTACAGCTGGCCAACTTGTTTTTAAATATTATGATATCAGGATGTTTTCTCTCTCTGGTTGTACCTCCCCCTCCCCCTCCCCATTCAAATAGCTGCCTCTATTTGAAATGTAGGTCTTTCCGCATCCTCCCCCTACCCCCCAAATCCAAGATTTTTGAGGATACTGAGAGCTTTGAAAGGAGGTAGAAGGGAAGGAAAGAGTGTTTCTTGGTAAAAGCAGAGGAGCCTGGATGAAGCTGAGGGGAGGAGAATATACCTGTGGGGTAGGGTCTGAACATCTCCTATCCTTTACGGTAAAGCTGAGAGCTAGCAGAATGGTTGCAGGGTACATACGACCCCAAACAGGAGATGCTCATCCTCACTAAAGTGTCCTGTGCTCCCAGTGAAACTCAGAAACTGCCCAGAGCCACCAAACCTGAAAGGGTCATGGATATAGGAAAAAGGCAGGACTGTGGATAAACAGCAACAGCTGTTTTGGCATGGCACAAGAATATTTTGGCATGGCACAAAGCCCCAGAACACAGAACAAAAAACCTAGAGTAGGGAATGGCTTCTAAGAATATGCAAGTTCAACCTACCATTCTTGTAAGATGGAGATGCAAAAGTAGATTATTTGTTTAAAAGTATAGAAATCTGATAGTTCTCACTCCTAACAAGTAGACATGTGATAGTCCTGAAAAAGAGAAATAGGATATGTATAAAAAGACCAGAAATGTGATATTGCTTTACTGAACTGCAGACTAAAATTCATACTGCTACATATATTTATAAGAAAGACATTAGCTCAGGAATCATGTTCATCTCTATTCTGCCTACATTTGGACGAGCTCTACAACTGAACTAAGGATATTAACAGGGCAATTAGTGCATGGCCATAGGCCTTTCTTCTTCTTGGCACTTTACACACTTGAAGGCATTGACTACATTTAATTATATCCAACGTCAGTCAAGAGACTAAGCTTCAGACAGGTGAATTGACTTGTCCAAGATCACACAATTTTCAGCAGTAGGATTCCCACCCAGATCTGACTGGACTCTAAATCCCTTGTTTGGTCTTTCTACTCCCATTCCAAAGTACTTAAGACCTTTTTCCTGGGAGTTCTATCAAACTGGTCCTTCCTAATTCCATAATCTTCATCGCCCTGCCATCAATCCACCCCATTTTGCCACCCAACATTTTTTAAGCCACAGATTTTTAAACCTGTATAAACTATGGTCATGTATGTAGCACAAGTGTTTTGAGGAACATTCAACTGAAAGGAAGAAATCCACAGCCACAGGTCCAAGTATTCGAGTCCTATTTGCTAAAGGAACATGGAAGAACAAGGACTCCTACTGGGGGGTGGGATGCAAATTAGTAAGAGGTCTTCAGTCTCTCTGCCTCCTCCCCTGGCTGACTACACTTGCACACGGTGACTTAGCCATGGGTCCCGTAACAATACAGCAATGAAAAAGGATTGCAGTCAAGGAGGGTCCAATAACACGAACAAAATTGGCCTACAGTTTGCATTATATTTTTGTCCCTGAAAGGGCTTTATTACCATCAAGCTTAGAAGCAAGCATGGAGTCCAGATGACTGCTGTGAGGTTTGATCAATTAAAGTTTGAAAGCCAGTTTTATTTGCTTGGATGCATGGTTCAGAGTGCAATCCATTATGATTTGTCACTCATAGGTGCTTTTTCAAAATCTCCCTCTGAAGTAGCAGAAGAACTATTCCTTAGAGAAAACAGGCCATATAAGACATTTGAGAGTCTGGTTATTTTTAGTGATGTTGAGTGGATATCTCTTACTGAAATTAAGAAAAGCGTTACTTTTACTCTCTT
>NW_024424786.1:25179642-25233871 GCF_017311325.1 Ursus maritimus
AATAAAAGGGAGAGGAAATGAGTCCTAGGACAATTACTAGCAATGCAGATGCAGTCATCTGAGCACCAAATATGCCATTATGGTACCATCAAGACACTGAGGGACACTTCTCCCTCCAAAAATTACACCAGCAATGACTTTTGATAATTACCAAAGGAATTATCATTTCAAAATTGATGTGTGAGTTGAAGTGGGCTTGTGAGCACCTGCCAAAGCAGGCAAGAAAGAACCACTTACTGCCAAGACTTGCTTCCTGTGCTCAGTCACATCTTATGACTGTTTTGGCTCCTGTCCTAATATTCAAGTGAGTTTAATTCCCAGCAACACTACATGTAAGGTGTGCAGACACAAACTTGGAATGCTAATATAGAAAATCCAATACAGATCTTCACAGAGTTTATGGAAAAAGCAAAGCTCGTGTACAGAGCATACGGTGGCTAAATGTCAGTGCAGGCTTGTGAGCGGATACGGATTGTGTACAGAGATTTGGGGCAACCCCAATTCTCTAGGATATGGCCAAAAAAGTTAGAAAAATCTCCTGTATGGCATAAAGAGCGTTGGCTGAGTTTATTCACTTTATAACACAGAAGAGGCCCTCAAGCCCTCACTATGAGCCAATTTATTTGTAAATTAGACACCCATTTCAGTCAAGTGATTATCAGATTCCCAAGCTACAGTGGCTCAGAGTAAACTGGAGGTTGAAGTGGAGAGAGTGCTACAAGAAAACACAAAAATTATAGAAAACAATAAAATCACATAACCATTCCAAAAGTCTGGTGGAATTATTCAAAATGTAAGAAGTCTGGGCCTATTTACTGAAGGTGTTGAAAGTTTTACATAACTCTGGGCTTAAAGCTCTTTGAACCATTAGCTATTGACTTGGGTTGTCACAAAGTACAATTTACCATATCTTGTCTATATGTTACAGCTCAATTACAAACACATAAGATAGGAAACAAGAGAAAGAAATATTTATCCAAGCATAAAGACTCAACCTGAAATTTAAATTTAAATATTAAAGTAATCAGCAAAATACTCAACAAAAATAATTCTTAAAAATTTAGTATTATCTACAACTTTGTTATCTAAGGAAGTTTTTCAACATGATAGATTCCCAAAAATGTAATCATTTTCTCTCGTCATCTCTCCTTTCTGGAATTGATAGATAATCCTCCTTAAGCAAAGAAGCACAAGATTTATACCCTGAAAAACATAATACACTGTTGAAAGAAATTAAAGAAGACACAACTAAATGGAAAGATATACCATGTTCAAGGTTTGAAAACTCAGTATTGTCGAAACGTCCATACTACCCAAAGCAATCTACACATGCAATGCCTATCAAAATCTGAATGGCATTTTTTTTTCTTTCTTTCTCTTTCTTTCTTTCTTTCTTTCTTTCTTTCTTTCTTTCTTTCTTTCTTTTTTTGCAGAAAGAGAAAAAAAAATCCTAAAATTCATATGGAATGACAAGGACCCTGAATAGTCAAAACAAATTTGAGGAAGAAAGCAAAGATAGAGAGGTCACACTTTCTGACTTCAAAATACATTACGAAGCTACAGTAATCAAAACAGTATGGTACTGGCATAAAGATAGACATATGGACCCATGGAACAGAATAGAGAGCCCAGAAATAAAGCCACGTATATACAGTAAATGGTCTATGACAAACTTTCCAAGGTTACACATTGGAAAACAAATCATCTCTTCAACAAATGATGTTTAGAAACCTGGAGATACAGACAGATACAGAGATAGATACAGATATAGCTATAGATAGATAGATAGATACAGATAGATAATTATATATATATATGTTTTTAATATATAAAATAAAGGACAAGGATGTAGAAAATTGGAATTTTTGTGCAACCTTGGTGAGAATGTAAAATGGTACAGCTGCTATGGAAAACAGTATAGAGGCTCCTCAAAAACTTAAATAGAACTGCTACCAAATGATTCATCAATCCCATTTCTGGGTATTTATTCAAAATAAAGAGATCATTGCACTCCCATGCTCATTGCAGCATAATTCACATCAGCCAAAAGGTAGAAACAGCCTGAATGTCCATTGGCATAGAGATGAATAAACAAAATGTGGTCTATACATGTAGTAGAATATTATTTGATCTTTAAAAAGTAGGAAATTCTGCCACATGCTACAACAGATGAACATTGAGAACATCATGCTAAGTGAAATAAGCCAGTCACAGTAGGAAAATTTCATGATTCCACTTATATGGGGAGTCTAAAGTAGTCAAAGTCATAGAAGCAGAAAGTACAATGATGGTTGCCAGGGACTGAGGGCAGTAGGGAAATGGGAGTCGTTCAATGAGTACAGAGTTTTCGTCATGCAAGATAACAAAGTTCTAGAGATCGCCACAAACAATGTGTTAACAATACTGTACTGTACTCTTTTTTTTTTATAAGATTTTATTTATTTATTCGACAGAGATAGAGACAGCCAGCGAGAGAGGAAACACAAGCAGGGGGAGTGGAAGAGGAAGAAGCAGGCTCATAGCGGAGGAGCCTGATGTGGGGCTCGATCCCGTAACTCCAGGATCACGCCCTGAGCTGAAGGCAGGCGCTTAACCGCTGTGCCACCCAGGCGCCCCATACTGTACTGTACTCTTAAAGTCTGTTAAGAAGTTAGCTTTCATATCATGTGCTTTTTATCATAATTTTGAAAAAGAACATTAATTGAAATATACACTTAAAAATAAAATTCAATTTACACATAGTCAAAGAAAAGAAGGTAAATATAAGAATGTGAACATGATTTTTTTTTGGGGGGGACTGGTGGTCTGCATACTTAAAAAAAATCCATATGCATGGATACACACACACATTTTTGGGGGACCTTTTTACCTTGCTGCTTTTTTCTGGACATGTCCCAATCTATTTTGTTAAAATTCAGGATCTGGAATAATCACAATAGTTGATAGTGTCTGATCACTGCAGAGAACTTTCTGGTTCTAGGCACTATACTTCTTTAACATTGACCAATCAATTTATTTTTAGTATATTTAATATGCAAGCATATGTATTTCCATAAATTCTTTTCAGTGGATCAGTTAGCGTGTATTCATATTAAGCTTGTGGTCTAGTTCCTAGACATAGAATTCCACCAACTTGAAATCCATTTCTAATGTCATTACAAATAAAGCTGGTATATATAATATATACTGCTTCTGATCACTAGTTTCATAAATAACAGGTCAGAAATTTGCATCCATTTCTCTGTCCCAAGCTATTTGGGACATCACAGTCTTGTTCATGTCAGTATTTACTGGGTGACCCTACTCTTCATTTGATTAAAATAAATACCAACAGATATTAGCCTTACATTTGGGTGAAGTATTAATTAATTAATAAAACTACTAAGTAAGAAGGGTGAGGGCATTTCAATTTCTATGACTAATAGAACCTCTTAAAATTGGCTTTTATTGCAGTTTTTTAAAAGTTATATTAAAAATTTCAAGTAACCACTTGTTATACTGAAGGAAACACATTATTTTTAAATCTAGAAATTTGAAATAATCTATTCTAACGGGTCTCAAGTGCATTTTGGATATTTGTTGGAGCATATAATGGTTGTCACAATGAGTATTTGGTACATAAGTGTCCCACCTGATAAACAGGTGAAGAAAAATCTGTATATAATTATCTAAACCTGGAGTCTAATTCTGTTTTACATATAAATTAAAATATTTTGCAAGCTTTAAATATGCATGGACATTAGGCGGACTGAAACTCTCAAATAAGTCAAGGGAAAACTATTCTGTTTTACTCACATCTTTTTTTTTTTAATAATAATTTTTTATTATGTTATGTTAGTCACCATACAGTATATCCTTAGTTTTTGATGTAGTGTTCCATGCTTCATTATTTGTTTTACTCAGATCTTTACATCTTGGTCATCATTACAAAAATTTACATTCTGGGCCACTCCACTTGGGATTTTTTTTTTTTTTTTTTAAATCACCAATACAATGGACTTGCATTTGTAGAGCTCTCATTCTCAGTTTATTGTGTTTTCTAGTTTGGAAGAGTTTATCTCTCTCTCTCTCTCTCTCTCCATATTTATCTATATATATATATCTCACACCTTTTTAAAAATTGTTTTATTTCTCCTTTTATTACAGACAGATGGTGTATCGATTACTAATCATTAGCATTATATGTGTGAGGATTACTAGCAACCACAAGAAGATAGGAGAGAGGCATGGAGCAGAATTTTCTCTCAGAGCCTCCCCAATGAACCTAGCTCATTTCTAGCCTCCAGAAATGTAAGAGAAAAAGTTTCTTGTGTTTAGACCACATGTGTTAATTGTTAATTTGTTACAACAATCCATCCTAAAAAACTAACATACCATGAAGCCCTGGCCCAGTCCCACCACCTAACCACAGTCAAATCCAAAGGCAGAGAGAGCCTTCCTTTTTCTCTCAAGCTATCTTTGGATTCGTTTGGGAGCTTTCTCTGCTATCACCATAAAATCTCATTGTGTAAGTGACAAATCTCTTTATACCTTCTTGTTGTATGCGTGGCATCATCCGTCTCAACATCTGACCCAACTTTGGGGTGGAGATCCACCCTGCTTCTATTGGGATGACTACGTTACCTGTTTCCTAAGTAAAGTTGTGCCACTGAATGAACTGTAAATTTTAGAAAAACAGGTAGCATTTATGCATTTCGATTAGTTTGTTTTCCATCTACAAATAGGGAGGTTGGATCATAATTATAGTCACCAACTACAAGAACAGAGCGTCATCACTCCCCATTCCCTGGTTCATGGCCAACAACTCTGTGAAATCATGTACTCTTTCCAATTAAGCCTGCCGGGACCCTCATTTTCCTAATCAACTGTGTGGGCTAGGAAATTACCCCCAATTACTCTTCTATCCTTAAAAGTCTATGAAAGATACAGACACCCCATTGCTAGTAGTTTGCCACTCAATCTCTGGTTATCATTTTGTCTTGTCTGAGCTGACGTTTTCCCCCAAAAATCCAATAGCTATATACCGGCCTTCCCCTACTGCTTCCTCCTTAGAGTTGATAACCTGGTCTACAACCTAATCTTTCTCGTTATTTACTTTTGCTTCCAAGTTGACACATAGTTCTCAAGATAGAAATTTTCAACATTCCGTAATATATCAATAACTCTTATTTTAACCTGGCTTGCTGTAGGGTAAAGCATTAATAATGCACAGGAAACGTCAAGACATACTTCTTCAGTTCTTCAAACAGTGCATAATGTTGGCAGTTATAATTCACTGCAGGTGGTTTATACTTCATGTAAAACGTGGACCATTGTAAGTGCACCAGCCAACAGAGGAAAGAGCCCACTACCTATGTAGCTTCTTCATATGTGAAAAATTGAAGTTTAAAGAAAACATATGTAAAAGGAAAAGAAAGAGTGAAGCTGAGAATTGCACTCACCCTGTTTTTACAATGTGCTCACTGTGGCTGAGCTGCAGGTCTGGCCTCCTAATTCCTGCAATCTGCTTCTGCATTCGGAGATCATGAGAGGAGTTTCTTTGTGTGGTTTCCTCTGTGCCTTCCATTTCATTTTATGTGCTAGTAAAACTGTCAGAAATTAACTAGCTATAAGAGACTACAATAAATAAATAATTAGAGCCTGGTGTCGTGGACAAAACCAAAACAAAACAAAATAAAAAGAACACCACAACTCTATGGGATAAGGAGTCTTTGGTTCTTTTCTGCTTTTCTCTTTCTCAAGAGCCTTAGGCCAATAACTAAACCTCTCTGAGTCAAAAGTTGCTCCTCTTTAACAGGAAGGAGGTAGAATAGCAACAGTCTGAGACTCTTTACAGCTCCCTAAATTTCTTTGATTCAACTGGTATCGTATCTGGATCATTGAGGGACAGTGTAGAGTAAAACTGACCTTCACCGTGGAACATAAAATAATGGTTAGAGCTATAGAGATAAAGAAGCATGAATAAGTTTTTGTCATTTTACACTAGACTAAAAGGAATTCAGCCTTACTGCAGCCCCATTCAAGCTGCTGCTTTATTGTGTATTCAGTTGACAATGTGTATTTAAGAAATAGTGATGTTGTCATTCTCTATTATGCATTGATCACTTAGGAAACATTTTTGCAGTCATTAAACTTTGCATAGAAGGATCCTCACTCTGCATAACTTTATCTTTTCATTAGAAGGGAGAGTATAATAATATCTGAGACTTTGTACTATAAAATGTGGGATGATATAAGCAACAATATTTATCCCCAAATTACAACTGTCTTTCAAAGAATTCATAATCTAAAAGGAGATTCATTCATCACTTCATGTGCTCTATGGGTTTATTTTTTCCCATGAGGAGGTGACATCTAGAGAGCGTGAGTACCACTGAATTAGTCAAATACACTAAGGGCATAATTCTCACACTTTTCTTCTCTGTTCTCTTCTGCCCTTTTCATTTCTATTATGAATCAGAACAACATCCTCCTAATAAGTCAGCTCTCTTCTTCCTTTTCCTCACCCAAGTGGGAACACAATGTAGCCAGAGTGAGGTGTTAATTCACAAATTTCATCACTTATTCTCTCTGTTTAAATCCTTTAATGGTTTTTCTCATTCCAAGGATAATGGGGACACTTCAGTAGGACATGAAGTCTGTTTTTGTCTAGCCCTTGCCTACAGCTCTAAGCTTAGCTTTACCATCCATTCATCATTCCACCTTCACCAGCAATAGAACCACACCTCCAGTTGCCCAGACATACTGTGCAGCTTTCATATTCCATGACTTTGCACCTGCTTTTCCTTCAGTGTTAACTCAAAGCCTTTCTTCCCAGTACCTATCACCAATTAAACTCCTGTTCCGTTATGAAAAGGTTATAAGATCTTAAGAACAAATTGTTTTCTTATTTAAACTACGTCTGCATCTTGAGACACTTTTATTAATGTTTATTTCACATTGAATATCATCATGACTGTATCCGTTTATAGGCTGTATACCAAATTACAAGCCACATGAGGAATAAAGATCTTGTCTTATTCTTTTTTACTACCCTGAGTTCCTCATTCAGTATCTGGCACAGAGTAAGTTCTCAATTAAATTAGCCAAATGGATCTAAAATAATCATCAGCAGCAGCAGCAGCAGCATGTGCTGAGTGCTTAATATCTGCCAGGCACTGTTGCCTATTCTGAGAGATTTTCATGTATTAATTCAATTAACCTGAAAAAAACTCTATGAAATAGGTACTCTCTTTATTTTTATTATTCAAATAATGATTGAAAGACACAGGGAAGTTTGAGACTTTGCCCTAGACCACACAGCTGGGATGGAGAACCGGGATTTGAATGAAGGCAATCTAGTTTAAGAGCTTAGGTCTCAGAGATCAGAAGACTAAGGATGTGTTGGAAACTTGCCCCAAATCCAATTTAACATTTAACAACAAAGTAATTAAAATCAATTTATCATGGTTTTTCAGTCCATGATACAAATTTCAACATCTTCCTAATCACATACTAGATGCATTTCTCATGATTTTAATCACATTTTCTTTCACACCGACCTTGTGTTTTTATGATTTTCACTCCAAATTTATACTATAAAATCAACTCTTCCAATTAGGAACAGTTTTATTTGATCATGTAAGCAACTAAAACGGACCTTATGACCCACGATGACAGTGGATGTAAGAGTAAGGTCTACAAAGGGACTTTTACACAACGGATTCCATAGAGAATCATCATAGCAGACATAAGACCAATCCCCATGAATTCAGGCTTCTGCCTTCTGTGCCCCACAATAAACTCCATGCTTAGAACAAGTAGACTTGTCTCTTAGCCATGAAAGAACAAAGTGGTGACAATAATTGAGTCTACCTCAAAGATCTGTTGTAAGAATTTTTTTTAAGAAAATTAACTGAGTCAATACATGTGAAATGCTTAGCATGGGATCTGGATGATCGTATGTTGTCAATAAGCAGAAGTAACATCATGCACAGGAAATACTTCCTGAAAATTTTGAACAAAAGTCTGTCCCTTTTGAAGGAATATAGGACACATTCAGATAATATCTATACCAGGCTGCCAGTTATATCCACTTAGTCAAATCAAATCATTATGAACAGACCCTTCGTTTTATCGAATTCACAAAATTAACAAGCTGTTTTGGCATCATGAAATTTAGTTTTCTCAAATTGTCTATTAAGGAGCACAGATTCTATCTGATATTAAGTAAAAAAAAAAAAAAACACATAAAATAAAAACAGCCAAAATATCAAAGGGTTCTATTGCCAAACATATTGGAGATACTTTCATACTGTGTGATCTACTAGAGATTTAGAGGTGTTTTGCAGTTAAAAATAATTGTAGATGTTATTTCACCTACAGGTTGTAACATTTCTTTGACCTCCAAAACCTTTTGTTAAGAAGGCATCTATTGACATTTCATAGAAAAGGAGTTACAGGAAAAGACAGTTCAGAAAATGCTGAGATGTACAACCGATTGTCTATATTTTGACTTCAAATTATCTTTTTGAGGCTGTTCCAGCAATAAGGAATCTCTTTGACCGAATTTTCTTTGCTTAATTACCTAGTTATGAAAATAAATTTCTTGGTTTACACTTACTTTCTGGCCAGTTACTTAGATCCTAACAGAAGTTTGGAATGTCTAAAGTAAGTCCTATGATCCATAAAGTAATATCATTTGGAGTTTGCCCTCTTTATTTGCGGTGGTGCCAAGCACCAAAGCTTTGATTTCTGATTAGCAAAATTAATTTCTTCTGCTAATTGGAATTTACATGAAAGCTCCACATACTCAAGAAAACCTACTGAGGTGCTAGGCTGTTCCAACAATATTCTGGCTTCCGGATAATTTCCAGGACTTATAAGTAATAAACCTTTTGTTTGTTTATTTTTTCAAATTCTCTTCATGGTTATCAGATGAGGACATCTTGCAATCATAATAAGGACCACAAGGGCCAGTCCAGACACAACACTGGTTATCAGTAGGCTGAGATTGGCAAAAAAAAAAACACCCACTCTTGAACCAAAAGTTAGAAGAAAGTTCTCTGATCATGCAGAAACTCTTAGTCTATAATGCTAATAAGATATCTATCTCAACTCAGGTTAACCTGCTTGTCTCCCTCTCCCTCTGCCCCTTCCCCTGGCTTGCTCTCTCTCTCTCAAAAATAGATAAATAAATCTTTAAAAAATATAAAAAAATAAATAAGATGGCTAAGAAGAAGCTGCCATAATGAATATGTTTATTCCAGTTTACTTGGTCCCCGATCATTAATTACAACTGGATTAAAAACCATATGACAGAGAAGGACGGTGATTTTTTGGTAGTTTGTAGCAGCCTGTGTCAAAGCAAAATTCCCAGATTTGGTAATGAACTGTATTCCCAGAACCCGCCCCGCCCCCCAAATAACCCTGGTTACTTCAGCATTAGTTCAGTGATATAAAATCAATATTGATGCGTCCCAGATGGTTTTCCATTTGACAATTTCTGAGTCTCCAGTTTGGTTTTATAATGATGTGCCAAGATTCACAAACACCAACTCTGTGCCAAAAACTGAGGTTGATTGCTTTGGTCAGACCCAAAGATCCCTGCCTAGAGAACAAATTTGGCTGGTTAGATGACAGGATCATCTAGCTATGCAGGGTTTTGGACTCTTGGGTAGAGTGCAAACTATGTTTCTGAGAAATGGTAGCTTAATAGGAAGAGCACTGAAAGGAAGTCATGAGACCTGAATTAGCTTTAATATCTACAAACCATCATTTCCGGTAAATGACTACATTTGAATTTAGGCCTCTTAATTTTAAGTCCAGTGCATTTCTATTTTGATACAAGCCCTTCAAAGTCATAAAGTACTGCCAAACCCAATAAACTTCTGAGGCCATATTAAGATTAAAGGAATGGTTAATAATATTTAGTGAGCGTTCACTATCATCCAAATATTGCAATAAACAATTCAGATCATGTAATATTCAGAATAATACTGTGATGTTGGTAATATTGTTCTTTTCTAAGATAAGGAAAATGAGCATTTTAAGTAAGGTCACATGGCTAATAATGGTCCTGGCTAAGACTTTAATACAGATATATCTATCTATATAGCCCATGCTCTTAATGGTTGTTATATTATACCTAATTCTCATTAAAATAACTATTGCAAAGTTTTCCTGTTGTATGTTGCTTCCAAGTACTCCATAATAGTCTGAGCCACGGTATACCATATAATTTACTGTTAGAAATTGCTGATTTTTTCCTAATCTCCTCAACCATTGTACTCCAAATAAAGTGGCTGAGCAAAAGTGACTCGCTACTCTGTGTAAATTAAATCCAGTCATCTCTACCTTTAAAAACTATTCAGACTACAGCCACTCTTACACCTCCACTATAACCAATCTTATCCAAACTCATCATCTTTTTGTGGATTATCTCAATATTCTCTTAAGTAGTATTCTTAATCCTTCTGTTTCCCCTTACCCAGTCTTATCTCACAAAATGATCGTATTAAATCATAAGATGGATTGGGGGCGCCTGGGTGGCACAGCGGTTAAGCGTCTGCCTTTGGCTCAGGGCGTGATCCTGGCGTTATGGGATCGAGCCCCACATCAGGCTCCTCCGCTGTGAGCCTGCTTCTTTCTCTCCCACTCCCCTGCTGTGTTCCTTCTATCGCTGGCTGTCTCTATCTCTGTCGAATAAATAAATAAAATCTTAAAAAAAAAAATCATAAGATGGATTGTTTCTGTCCTCTGCTCAAAATTATCCAATGGTTTTATTTTTCACTCAGAATCAAAGTGGTAAGTCCTTTTCATTGGAGTACAAGACCTTCCTTACATGGTCTCCTCCTCTCTACCCTTTGCCATTCTCACCCGCTCTGAACTCATCTTCTGATACACTCTACTTTATTCACTCTGCTTCAATCCCAGTACTCCCCTTCTGTTATTCCAAAGTGTTGTTCCCTCTGCTGGAATGCTCATTTTCCAGGTACCCTCATGCCTTGCTTCCTCACCTTTTTCTTGTCTTTACTCAAATGCCATCTTAGTGACACATTTTCTGGTCATTCTATCTAAAACTGCAACCCAAAGATACTTCCTACCTTCCTTTCCTGTTTTACTTTTTACTTTAGCACTTATTGCCATCGAAATACTGTGTGCTTCTTTGATTTATCTTATATCTTATTTATTTCACCTGCTCAAAGGTAAGCTCCATCAAAACTTTTGTTGATTGTTATATCACCACTACTTATAATTATGCCTGACACAATCATTTGATGACTCAGTTGATGCATGGATGGATATCTCTTCTCTGCCACCACTATGCAATCCCTTTATCCTGTCCCCCAGTCACCACACCAGGCATCAAGCACCATATAAGAATAAAACTCTAAAAACTGGCTCCTAAAACGTTTGCCCAGCTCTTGTTAAGCTCCACACATAGTCTGCACCATTCAGATCCACATACACTAATCCCTCTATGTTTCTAGCTTACTTGTATAAGAATAATTCTGTTTAAATGACCATAATTCTCACGAAAATATTCTTTCTATCCTAACCCAGTGCAAGTCCTCTCCATTTAAGAGCCACATCAGTGGTGCCTGGGTGGCTTAGTTGTTAAGTGTCTGACTCTTGATGTCAGCTCAGGTCTCAATCTCAGCTCAAGTCTTGATCTCAGGGTCATGACTTCAATGCAGGTTTTGGGCTCAACACTGGGCATGGAGCCTAATTAAAAAAAAAAAAAAAAAAAGGAGCCACACCAGCATGAGTGATAAATCCTCTCAATTCACAAAATACAAACCAGATAAATCAAATGTAGTTTCTTCTAGTTTCCTCTTCATGTAACAAGAATGCTTTGCCCTTCTTTATCAATTCCATGTCTTCCCTGATTTCATTTAAGCTTCTGAGGTCTGACACTCTACTTCCTAGGCATTCATCCCACATGTAATTCACAGTTTTTTGTTTGTTTATTTTTAAGCTATCAGCTTTACTGCTTTCTTTTGCCACGTTCTAAATAGGGTCTGCAAATTGCTGAACAAATGTAGACATCACCCTCTAGGTTTACATTTTAATACTTCCCTTTAGAAGCAAGGTGTGTTTCCCTTGAGATGGGGGTGAGGAGAAAGAGGGAGAGGAACACAGAAAGAGAGACATCATTAATTAAATAAGTCAGAGTAAACAGCTTAATATCAAGACACAGATGGTGATTTTCAAAACTGGAAACTATGGAGGTCCACAGTTTAGTGTTTTTAGTATGCGTTTATCAAGCACTGTGAAAATGAGTGTCTGACTTTGGAATGAAGTGAGTCTTAAGTATGTCTCATTTTGTAAAATATAATTTTTAAAGGGTTTCATATTTAGGGAATAGCATTCAGGCTAAGCTGTGCAGGGGAAAAAAACACTGTGAGCTGCATTTGCCTAGAGAGGAAGTGCACTCTGATACTGAGACCTCCTTTCAGATGGTGTGAAGTCTGCCCCTTTGTTGTTTATGATTGATTAGAGTCAGCCCGTGATTGCCTCCCCAGGGAGAACATACAGTCAAGGGAATACAGTTTCTTCTCTGCCTGTATTCTTCCATTTGAGCACTTAGATGCTAAGAAATCCAAACATGAAGAAATATTTCTCTGAATTCAAACTCCTTTCTAGGACTTCATCCCTCCGGTCAAGTATTCTTCCTACAGAAAGGCTTTGGTTGTATTTCATTTCACAGAAGCAGCACTGGACATAGAGTCACATACTTTGTAACGATGTCCCAAATTGGCTACTAGGAACTATTTGTTGCCCTATTATATCTTAATTTTTTTACCTACACAAAAGACTTTCCAAACCTAACCAAGATGATTTGAGTATCAAATATTCTAATGGACATGACACTTGAAAATCATAAAAGCTGGATTTTATAATTGAAATAGTTATTTTTAACTGAGAACTAGTTTTACCATAACCATGTAAAAGTCCCTGTGTGATATTAGGAAAGATCATGGGACGTAGAGTCCAAAGACCAAAGATTAAAACCTAACTACACTTTTTTTTTTTTTTTTGGAGTATATATGACTCACGGGAAAATCACTTCAGCACACTTGATTTTTTTTATATATATAAATTAGGGTTAATGGTACTACCTACTTCACAGTGATATTGCTAGTCAATATTTGCAAATATGATATGCAAATCGTCAAGTGTTGACTTCACATATTTTCAGGAACACATTACAGATCTAACTAGTAGGAAACAGACTTGACAATTTCGGAAGTCTTTGCAAAGCTGACATATTTTTATTTCTATTTTTCAGATTTCTGGTAAGAAAAAAAATCTAACTTTAATCAGAAGTTAGAAGATCCTTGGAAGAACTTGAAGTGTTTCCACCCAGTCTGATTGGAGGTTGAAAATTTGCCTTTAATGCAATGGTTAATTTTCCTATACTCAAGTGTGTTCATATGAAGAAAGAAAACATGTGTTTCCTCAATTGTTGATATGAAATTCCACTTTTATTTCACTTGTTATCTAAAACTTTGGTCTATTATGCTCACAATACAAGCAAACAAAAAAAAATCTGAGCTCTCATTTTTTGACGAACTTATAAGATATTCTTTAGCAGATTATTATTAAACCATCTTTGTCCTTGGTTATTAACTTTAGAAAATAAATTTTTATAAGACTGTGAAAATCGGTTCTGATTTTGGTATGCTGATTGTAACAGTCATTTAAATATTGTTATTGACGGTTGATCATTCACTTTATTGATAGAAATTGCTTTTGGTGTCTATTTCCTTTCCTCACAAACATTATTTTGTGAACATCCCAACCGAGTGTTTAAAGAAAGAGATTCTGATGCCCTTGACCAAATATACTGTAAGTGCCCAGGCTGGCTTTTTCATTTAATGTGGCTTTTACAAGGCAGGCATTTTCCCACATTCCCTACCTAATTGTATGATTGCTTTCTCCAAATGAAGGCACGTTTCTGTCTGTTGAAGTAACTTACATAAATGAAGAGAATGCTAGGCACCAAAGACATGCACTTCTGGAAATATACTTGCTAGTGACAGAAATGGATTCACTCTAAGTCACACACACTTACTTGCTAAGTCCCTCACCTGTGTCACTACAACTCCGATTGAGAACACTGAATATGGACATTTGAGAGTGCAGATTTCTCATCCACATGCAAATAGAATGGTATTGACCTCATTGATCATTTCCCTGTCAGGCTGAATCATCACTGCTCATAGCAGTTTAGATTATAGAGGTTAATAGTATGGCACCCTTTGTTTTTAATTCTATTTTATACCAACATCTTTATTGGTTTCTTTAGAGATAAAGTCTATATGACCATCCATAGAGACAGATAGATAGATAGATAGATAGATAGAACATATTTAAAATTTTAGTTAATATAACTGATGGTAATATACCAGATATCAAATTAGGTCTCCCCTCTCCAATGTTTCCTCAATACTGAAATCACCAATATCTCCCATGTATGATTTTGAGACAGGTTTTATTGTACTTTTGTTTTCTTACCTCTGGTTGTAGACTTTTGAATTTTATGATGCATGCTTATTATGAAAGTTCTTACATTTGAACAAAGTCAAAATCATATGTAAGAAAATCTCATGAACATTCTTCCAAGAAGAAGTATAAGAATCACAATGGGAAAAAAAAAAACACAACAACTCACTAAGATCAGATATGATGTCGAGATCCAGAACTTTAACACATCTCCTTGCTTTTACTACTTGTTTTTTTCATAGTCAAGCTTCCATTACTACCACTTTTGCCACTGGCTACTGCTCATCATGAGCTTATTATATCACAAGCATCGGGCTAAACAGTTCGTATAGTTGCTTTATGCAATCAGAACAATGCTATAACAAGTACATTTTCGCATAATCACATAGTTCATAATTATTATTACGCCAGTTCAGAATACTGCATCTTGGAAAGGTTAAACCAATTGTCTCTGGTCACATAACACGAAAGTGGTGAAGCTGGGATTTTTGACTTCAGAGCTGCTACATAACAATATCTCAATGTTATTTAACTACCAGCAGATCCTCTAATTATTACTCTCACCAAAATACAACCCAATTCAGTTCTTTGGCTGCTTGCCTGTCAAAATTTAAAGTGGACTCTAGCTACAATGACCAAAGCATGAGTGATCTTAACATTCCCAATAGCCTCCCACAATTCCAAGCTATTCCACTTTGTAACAGACAGAGATTTTTATGATATGAAATGTGCTTTATACTTTCATAGCCCACTCATGAATACGCTCATTTTCCTTGGGGGCACAGTTTCTGTGCATCTTGAAACAGAGAAATTTAAAAGAAATTCCATTTCTGTGAGTAATTTCTCAATGTGAAATAATAATGATATAAAAAATAAATATAAGCCATTTAAAAGGAGAGAAAAGAATTTACTGTGCTCCCTCTAGAGAATAATGGGAGAGTTTTCTGACTTGCCTAATCCATCTCCTGAGTGCCTGATGTGCACTTCCACCGCAGGGAGAAAGCAGCGTTGGTTTTCACTCTCTGAAATGAGCTGGACTATATCTTCTGTCTATCTGATGCTCTTTTCTGGGCTCTTAGCACAGTTAAAAATGGAGATGAAGCTGATTGGGTTTTTTATGTGTGCCAAACATTGGCCGATGCCCACAAAAGTTAAATCACACTGGAGATGTGTCCAGCGCGCAGAACACAGACTTTCGGAAGCTGCCAGGGAGATGGAGGGTGGAGCGAGGGCGGTGCCCCTGCAATTGCTGGAGCTGTTTTTGGCTGCAGTCCGTTGAAACTGATGAAGATGTCACACTAGCAATCTCAATATGTGACAGCTCAATATTGTGACAGACATATGGCTGCAAAATGGGAAAGGCAACAGCTTTACCCTGGGAACTTTTGTTCTGTTGCACTCTCCCCTAATATCACTTGAGTTATTTGCATATGGGAGGCTTCATTTTTGACTCTTCATTTCTCTTCTCCCCTCACTCCATCCTGACTTTCTTAACACAAAATGGATTGCAGGAGTATTCCATTAAGAAATTGGAGAGGGAGACAAAACATGAGAGCTTGAACTCCGGGAAACAAACTGAGGGTTACAGAAGGGAGAGGGGTGGGGGAGATGGGGTAACCGGGTGATGTGATGAGCACCGGGTGTTATACGCCACTAATGAATCATTGAACACCACATCAAAAACTAATGATGTACTATATGTTGGCTAACTGAACATAAAAAAAAAAAAAGACTCTTAACAACGTAGCATTGGTAAAGTAGAGTTAGAAAAATATCCACTTGGGATAGCATTTCAGAAGTATTGTCTGGGATCCGAATTTAACTAGCATGGCATCACTTGACCATATTGGTCTTCTATTGTTTGCCAATTATGTCATCCATGTAAAGCATATTTGCCCCCAAATATAATTTCTTTGAGTTTCAGGAGTCCTATAATGATCTTATTGGGAAATACAGAATGTGATATATTATTATTATTATTCACAACTGGTACCTAACACAGAACTATCAACAATGCCTCTTATCAAATATTGGTGTTTTTTTTTTTTAAGATTTTGTATATCTATTTGAGAGAGAGAGAGCGTGAGATCGGGTGAAGCAGAGGGCGTGGGAAAGGGAGGGGGAAAGAATCTCAAGCAGACTCCACACACTGAGCACAGAGCCTGATGTGGTGCTCGATCTCATGACCCTGAAATCATGACCTGAGCTGAAACCAAGATTCAGATGCTTAGCCGACTGAGCCATGCAGGCATCCCTCAAATATTGTTTTATTCAATGTTCATGACAACCACTTGAGGCAGGTATTAACATCATTTTATCAAAAAGAAAATTGAGGCTCAGAGAAGCTAAGTGACTTGGCCAAGGTTACATAGTAAGTGACAGCTCTAGATCTGTACCCCAGAGCTACTTATTTTAATTACTTTTAATTATCTCTACCACCTTATGCCTCTTGAAAAATATTTGTTAAGTGGATTTGTATTCAAGGAAAATACAGCTATGTTTTGGAGGATGAATTCAATATTAGGTATTCATTTTTGAAAAGGCTTGGCCCAGACTCAAAAGTGAAATATTTTGTGTGATCTCTCAGACTGGTGACATATTCTTCAATTGGTAAAAAGAACATCTCAAAAAGCACACATTCAAAATAATTCAGAAAACCATGGGTAATCCAGGGAACTCAATCAAAGTTCTGAAATGTTGCTGGGTCAAGAAGAAAGGAGATTGAAGAAATTGTTTCCTGATACTTCCAATGCTTCTCTTTCTTCTTTTTCTATTGGCACCTGCAGATCTATGTTTTGGGGGAACCAGAATTAGTTCAAGTTATGTGGAATGAAGATGAGAGGAATGCAGGGATGGAACAAGGAAGTGGGGACATAGACAGGAAGACAGTCTGTATTTTTTTTATTTCTTTTTTAATCATTTTTTATTACGTTATGTTAGTCACCATACAGTACATCCCTAGTTTTTGATGTAAAGTTCTATGATTCATTATTTGCACATAACGCCCAGTGCACCATGCAATACGTGCCCTCCTTAATACCCATCACCGACCTATCCCATTCCCCCATCCCCCTCCCCTCTGAAGCCCTCAGTTTGTTTCCCAGAGTCCATAGTCTCTCATGGTTCATTCCCCCTTCTGTTACCCCCCCCTTCATTCTTCCCTTCCTTCTCCTACCGATCTTCCTATTTCTTATGCTCCATAAATGAGTGAAACCATATGATAATTGTCTTTATATACAATGGAATATTACTCAGCCATCAGAAGGAACGATTACACAACATTTGCAGCAACATGGACGGGACTGCAGGAGATTATGCTAAGTGAAATAAGTCAAGCAGACAGTCTGTATTTTAGATGCAGCCTTACATACAGTTTACAGCATGCTCAACAGTATGAGAGCACCTGTAACTCTTATATAATCTGAGGAAGCTGTTATAAAACCTCACAGACAAGGGTCATGGAGGAGTTCCCACTACTGGACTTGGCCATCACAAAGTCAGGGATTTTATCTTATTTATCTTTGAATCCAACACTCAGGATAATGTGTATTTAGCTACTGTTGATTTCCCCCTCCAGGGGGTTGTGACTCTGGAGGGTCTCAGCACTGAAGATACTTCAGCAATGAAAACCTTCAGGGAAACATAATGATGAAACAAGCTCATCAGAAGTAGGAAGTATGTTGTGCAGTTCTTAAGAGCACAGAATTTATAATGGAAATTTGTTTTAATACAGACTCAGCTCCTTCTTTTCTAATTGAAATGCAATCCCTTTACCTTTGTTGAGGTGACTTTGCTCCTTTTTCTCAACCACTTTATCTCCTTTTTCCTCTTCCTAAGTCATTGATTTTTCTAATATTTATTTATCTCTTACTAATATTTATTATTCAATAAGTGGTAGAATGAATATATGGATAAACAAATGAATAAATGATCAGGTCCAAAGAATGTTTTCAAGCTGAAGAAGATAAAGTTATCTTTTTCCACAGAATGTGAAGTGTTATAGAATGCAAAAGGAATAAACACACACACACACACACACACACACACACACACCCCAATCATGGGTTTTGCAGTAAAAAGCCTTGATTTAAATCATAGCTTAGCCAAGTTACATTTCTGAGCTCCAGTTACCTCTACTACAAAATGCAGGGAAGAAATAGATAAATAACATACGTTCTTTGGGGCATATAGAGTTACGGGGAAATCTGACATTTTTTATTTTTATTTGACTTTATAAGAGTATTTTGAAGGCAGAAAAATCAATGAAGTTATAAAAAGGAAGGAAAGAAAGAAAGAAAGAAAGAAAGAAAGAAAGAAAGAAAGAAAGAAAGAAAGAAATTAAAAGCCCATTTTGTTCACTAAATGAACTGGCTATAAACTTGGGTAGATAATTGATACCTGTGAATGTATGTTCCTGTCTTCCTTTCTGTGTACAATGTGGCTACAGTATTTTGCCAGGTCATAGCCACACTTTGAAGACCTTCTATATCTCAGAGTTGACTGCCAGATTTTTTTTTTCCTTCTTCTTTTTTCTGGATTTCAATGGCAGTGTTCGTATGAGGTGGAGGTTTTCAGAATAAAGCATGGCTGACTAATAAAGGATGGAGAATTGTAGGAAAGCAGTACAAACTGAGTGTAATTTCCATAATGATTCTTAATTTTTATTGGTCTCAACCTAAGGGCCGCTGAAGTTGTGTTTATGTCTTATGCTGAAAGGAGCTTGATAGAAGATATTACAAATCTATATATATATATATATATACCTCAATGAATCTTTCAGTTTACTACAGATGAAAGAAAGTTGTTCTCAGGGCTTATGGATTTTATTAAATAAGTATATTGTTTTCTCAACTGATCTACGAAAAACCACCTGAGTCAAATATATAAGTCTTAGCACTGTACGCGTGCAGTAAAACGCAACATTCTCATTAAGTCTGAAAACTATGATGTTTATACCAGTATTTGGACAGAGTTTGCTTTAGAGATAAGTGCTTTGTTTTTATGTTTATGGCTAGCAACAACATGTGGATTCTATTTTTTTTGGTACATCTGATCTCATTCTAGATAATTTTTTAAAAGGGGAAGGGGGTCTATGGTTAATTGTAAGATGTTATCAAATTGCTACAGATTGAAAGGCTTTAGTCTTTGGCTCATAGACTTTTCCTCAAATCCTAAGGCAGTCATACAAAAAGATTCCCAACACCCCTACTCATCCAAATAGCATAATAATAAAATAAATCAAACTGATGGCTTTAATGGCCTGCTAATGTTTACCAGCCCTTTCTTCTCTTGCCTGTTTCACCCTGGTGATCTATGATAAAATTCACAACCTTGAGCTCTGTACCCTAAGTGAATGTATGTTACTGAAATGAATTTAAATCTCAATTATAATTAAAGCTAGTTGTCTACAGGGAGATTTTTCTTAAGCCTTTCCTAATACATCCCAGACTCCCAGCCTATGGGTCTCATTAAATTTCTCAGCTGCCCTAGGGATTCCCAGGCTTTGGAGAGCTAAGTGATGCTTATTGTTCAAGCTGTACAGAAGGAGCTAATCTTCAAGTAGGAAGGGAAGAACATATACACACATATAAAGAGGTATATAAGATGCTATAAGACATGTCCACAAAAATGCAATGACAATCCAAGGAGCACATATTCTGAAGGGGAAAATCAGGAGATGCTTCACGACGATGATATTTGCCCCAGAGATTGAGGAAAAGGCTGGAATTTGAAAGCAGAAATGGAGACAAGGGACCAGAAATAAGTAAAAAGCAGATGTGAGAAAAGGAGAATGCCTTATCCGGTGTGCCTCAGCATGGATTAGCAGTAAAACATCCACCCCTTAGAACTTGGGGCAACCTGGTAGGGTCTAGAGTGACCCTGCCTCTAGGTAAAGCATGGTAATCAACACCTGATACTCACTACTCAACTAGGTTGTGTGAGTAAAGCGAAGGAGGTACAAGACATCTATTTCAACAGCCAGCTGCTACCATGTCTCTATGCATTGTGCAAAAGAAGTATGTGGGATAGCTGAGGTAGACTGCATTGCAGGAGCCCAACTCTCAGCCCAAAGAATATGGCTTATGGGTAAGGGAAGGTTAGATGGAAACACTAAATCTTTTTTACAGAAAGAGCCAGTAAAATTAAAGCCAGGAAAACTTTACCATCTTAAGGTGAATTATGAACATAAAGACATAGGTAACAACATCTCAGAAAATAAAGTAAAGCCAACTAAATCCCTAAAGCACAAGAAAACCACAGGATGGCATATTAAGGAGCAGACTCAGAACAGAGCAGTGACACTGGGATTTAACTATCAAAATTCCCACAGAGGTCCCTATTGCCTCCAGATGGGAAGGTCACCATCCAGCACACCAGGGTTGCTTGGAAAAGTGGCTGTAGTCTATGACATATAATAGGAATAACCTTTGGCATCTCCACCCAACGAGTGAAAAATGAGGCCTCATTAATGGGTAGACGAGATATTTTCTAATTTGCTCTGAATCAAAAACTTGTTTCATGAAAATTTCCAATCTTAGTTCTAAGAATCTCTTGGAAGTCTGCTTAGGAAATGTCCACTCATATACTGTATGGTGACTAACATAACATAATAAAAAATCATTAAAAAAAAAAAAGGAAATGTCCACTCGTTCTCATCTTGGTCAAGATGTTGTGCCACAACCTCCATCTGGCAGTGAGCACGCTGAGAATGTTGCTCCGAGACACAGTCTTCTTCTTATGGCCCTTTCACAACTTCAGCTGACAACATCACACTGGCTTCTGGGGTAGAACCTCCTTAAACCTCATCTGACGTTAGCCTCTGACCCAGAGCATCATGGCTCATACCCCGTGTTAATACTCTTTCAGGCTGCCAGATTCTTCAACCTAAGTTCTCAATAACTCCAGATGTTTGAAAATGACTTCAGTACTGCCAACCCCATGCTATCTTCCTCTCTCTTGAGTCTTCCTTCTATCCTGAGAAACTCTGCATCCACGAGCACACATCAGCCTGTTCTGATATTTTAAGCCAAATTAAAAAAAAAACAACAACAAAAACCTTTTCCTCTGTATATGAAATAAGTTGCCCACAGTCTACTGATTCTATTATAGCCACTCTCTGAATCTTAGTCTTGACACAGTTATATCACCCTGCTGAGAATAGGATGAAAAAAAAAAGAGCTAACCAACATTTATAGTCCTCTCATATAGATTAACTTATTGAAACTTAGAATTTTACTTTGAAGTTAGATAATATTATTTTATTCTTGCATCTCCCTCCATCTTAAACTTACCATAGATAGATAGATGATAGATAGATATAGATAGATAGATAGATAGATAGATAGATAGATAGATAGATAGATGGAATGGAATACTACAATGAAATACAACTCAGCCATAAAAAAACCCCAAAATCTTGCCATTCGCAATGATGTGGATGGAACTAGAGGGTATTATGCTAAGTGAAATAAGTCAATCAGAGAAAGGCAATTATGTGATCTCACTCATGTAGGGAATTTAAGAAACAAAACAGAGGATCATAAGGGAAGGGAGGGAAAAATAAAAGAGGACGAAATCAGAGAGAGACAAACCATAAGAAACCTTTTTTTTTTAAGATTTTATTTATTTATTTGACAGAGAGACAGCCAGTGAGAGAGGGAACACAAGCAGGGGGAGTGGGAGAGGAAGAAGCAGGCTCATAGCGGAGGAGCCTGATGTGGGGCTCGATCCCATAACGCCGGGATCACACCCTGAGCCAAAGGCAGATGCTCAATCGCTGTGCCACCCAGGTGCCCCAGATTTTATAAATTCTAAGACTTAATATACCATGTTGCTAAAAGAGGGCTGTGCCTAGGCTTTCATATTCAGTTGTTAAGCTTGCAGTGGCCAAGAATAAGGATTCTTCGAGGCCTGCTTAACAGCTCCCAGGCCCGAAGTAGGTGGCCCTTGTTAAAGAGATTTCTTTTTCAACTTCAGGAAAATCCACAAAGACTTCATTGGTTTTTGTTTGCTATCAAAAGCATGCACAATCCTGGGGAGGCATTCTTACAACCTTCTTCCTGCAGGTAACCCACGAAAAAAAAAAAGTAACACTTTGTTATCATTACTGAGAAGAAAAAAAAACCAACTCCAAGTTTCTGTCAATATCAAGTCAGCTAATTAACCAACAGGAAATCTGGTGCCATGATCTTCTTTTGCCAAATCACATAAAAACAAGCCAAGTATCTTACCAGCAGAAGACCAGAGCTAGTTTGCTCCAGTCTACAAGAGAATATTCTGCACATCTCTTCCCTCCTCTGTGTTCAGCAACATCACATCAGTAATTGAAATAAGCCATAGGGGGAGTATTTACAACAGAAACAGGAGAACACCAGAAACCAGAGATTTTATTTTATTTTTTTCCTCAGAGATCTGGTTTTCCAGCACACCATCAGTTCTACCTTGTTATTTCCAAATGTATGAAATAAACAACGATTCATTCAAAAATTTGTTATTGCTGTGCCTTCTCTGTGCAAGACATTGAATTTAGGACCTGCTCTCTGAAATAGATGCATACCATTCAGTTGAATAGAACGGTTGCCTCAAATTGTTTTACTGCCTTGAAATTTCTGGTTTATGGTTTGGTTTCTTGAACAGTCGATGTGCACTGTGAAGCATTTTGCTTTACTGCAGAGATATTTCATTGTACTTGTAACATGAATATGGAGCTTTAAAGATGAAAATGTGATAAATCAAGCATATGGAATTCCCATGATATTTAGCCTATTTGTCACTGGGGGAAAAAAAAAAACCTTGAGAAAATCGGGTCCTGCCAATAATGTGATCATTTCACCTAATGGGACAGGCAGGATAGGAGACTTCAGAGACATGGACCAATTTTTCTTTCAAAAGGTGTTTCAGATACACCTGGAAACTTCTGAAACTATGTTTGATAAGCTGGAATGTGGCAAGAAGATGCAATCTCTCTGTGTTCTCTGCATTGCTTGACTATCACCTCTCGGCTCTCAACTAGGTCATGTGAAGGTGGCTCAGAAAAATTGGCTAAATCTTTTATTACATGGTCAGAAAAAACTGCAAAATCCTATTCAGGAGGATGGCAATAAAAGGTGCCTGCCACTCTTTTACCCGTACTTTTTGACGTCTTTAATTTCTTTATTAGCTTTTATATTTTGACCTTAGCTTTGAGAATAAAATTAGTATTTTATTAATGGGCTCTCAGCTTCCCAGCCATTTCTTACAAGTCAATTTCCTTTTAATCCTCTCCTCTCTTGTTTTGCTCCACTTTGGGAAGGAAGATTTTGAAACATGACTTTTTTTTTTTTTAAAGATTTTATTTATTTATTTGACAGAGATAGAGACAGCCAGCGAGAGAGGGAACACAAGCAGGGGGGAGTGGGAGAGGAAGAAGCAGGCTCATAGTGGAGGAGCCTGATGTGGGGCTCGATCCCATAACGCCGGGATCACACCCTGAGCTGAAAGCAGACGCTTAACCGCTGTGCCACCCAGGCGCCCCTGAAACATGACTTTTAAGATTTGTCTTTTCCCATAAACTACTGCCTCCATTGTAAATCCTTTAAAAAAAAAATATGTAATACATTTCTTCAAGGCGTGAAGCTTCTAAAGATCTAGAGAGACAGAGATAAACCAAATCTTTATTTTTGTGGTCTTAAAGAAAGAAGAAGAAAAAACTACATTTTAAATATGTTCTATCACAGGAATCTCTCGTCCTTAACAAAATGATTGTTATCTCATTACTTTGTTTCTAAGTTTCTAATAATAAAACTAGTTTTGTTTATGATAATGTCAAGACATATTTTAAGTAACATTTTAATTCTGAATATAATAAAACCATATTTAAAAGGAAATAATTACTTAAGGCGTGGCAAAGCTTTAAAACCCAATAATCTTTGTAAACATTAAAACCCACAGAATAGGGTAGTTTTCTGTTAATATGGATTATTTTCTATGCTGAGTACTGTAGAGTGTCCTGGTCATTTCAATCAGTGGCAGCTACGAAATTTAAAGGACAGATAAAATTCTGCCATAAGTTTCCAAGTTCTTCTTAGTCGAATTTTCTGTAAGGGGTGGTAGTAGGGTGAATTTCCATGAAACAAGGTATACCAAGCATAAATAGAATCTGTCTATTTCAATCCACTTAGTCTTTACTGAAAATTGTATAAAGGTGAACTCATCGTATTTCAAATTCCACTCTTCCTATTTGTTTTACAGCACTAGGCACTCATGGGAAGCATTTCACCCAAAGAGCAAGCTTTTTAAGATGAAGACGAACAAACAAAAACCAGGATGCTTTTTAAAAAAAATGGATCCTGTAAATTTTCATTATCTAGAAAACCCCCTAAGTATACCCCTGCCTTATCAATATACAAAGCTGATGTCCTCTAAGTAAGTGTCTATGATGCAGGTCCCAAAGATCTCTTTTCAACTGCAGTCAATGAATAAACTCTTCTGCTTTTCAAGCCCTTCGCTTTGCATGAAACATGGTCTGTTTCCGGTCCATCAAGGTTCTTACAGCCTCAGGGTTCTTGCTGGTTTCTCTAAGCCTCTAGCATCTTCTAGTCCAGGAGTGAAGTGCTAGACTATTTGCTAGCAGTACTTCAGCCTTTCTGTCAAGGTTCTTCTTGTATTTGTGGATAAAGTCTCTTCCTTAGAAAACTGGACAGACTTTATAATCAATTTATGAAATTCAGAGCCCTTCTTTGGGCTATGTGTTTAAGGACAGAATTAATGCCTGTCTTAAAGGACAGTGATGTTGAATCATGTTGTTACCATATATTGCTATTTTTGTTTATTCTTGTAGTTATTTTTTTTTCTCACGTCAAATGGGATGGGTGGCATTGACATTTGACACATAGACCACCAGTCTACATATATGGCAAAACACGAGGCTACCGCAGTTGCTATTTGGGGTCAAAGTATGTACCATAAAATAGAGGACCACCTGACCTTAAATATTTTAAAGTAAATGTGTGATGAAAGGTGCTTATCTTTCCTCTGCTTCTACTGAGGCCACAACAACAAGCATGTGAGTTCATTTGCAGGACTGGGGGTCCCATGAAGAATTCCCTGACTTGCTAATGAACATCTAGAAATGTTACAGAACTCCTTTTCTGCAGAATTTTTTGAAAATATAAGACAGATTACTCCCTAGCATCTCAAAGCATGCTCTGTCCCTCTGCTAAACTCCTACAGCAAGTCATGTCTGATGAGTAATGCGCTGCATCAGGCTCTAGCAGAGGACAGAGATGAACGAGACACTGCCTTACTCTAAGGAGATGAAAGACAACTTCGGAACAGACATCGTGGTTATGTCAGTCTTTCTATTTGAGCTCTGGGGATGGTTTTTACGTAACTTGATACCTAGGTCTCTATGATATGCGTATAGTACGGGACCTATATACCCTCCTTAGTGCCTCACATATTCTTTAACAAGTAGGAGACAAGTTGCTAATTGAATTCACTTAGTAAATATTCCTTCATTCAGTAATTATTTTGAATTGCAAAAGCAATTGTTTCTTTAAGATGAAGCAATCATTTCTTTAAGGTGGTTTTTGCATGTATTCCTACCCAAATTCAGGGGATTGGATTTGGTGAAAAGTTGGATTTTCTGTTTTGTTTTCTTGTTTTTTTTTGTTTGTTTTACAGCTTTATGGTTCTACCTCGATTATATTTTAAATTTAAATACAGTAATGAAAATAGATCACAATATCTTCAAAAATGCTTCCAAGGGACTACCATTTTTGGGATGTTAGAGTAGATTTTCCTTTTCCTACTCACCCCAGTAAGTACACTGAAAACCCTGGACATTATATATGAAAGAAGAAAGAAAGAAAGAAAGAAAGAAAGAAAGAAAGAAAGAAAGAAAGAAAGAAAGAGAGAGAGAGAGAGAAGAAAGAAAGACATAAGAAGACCTTGATATGAAAGAAGAAAGAAAGAAAGAAAGAAAGAAAGAAAGAAAGAAAGAAAGAAAGAAAGAAAGAAAGAAAGAGAGAGAGAGAGAGAGAGAAAGAAAGAAAGAAAGAAAGAAAGAAAGAAAGAAAGAAAGAAAGAAAAAAGAAAGAAAAAAGAAAGAAAGAAAGAGAGAGAGAGAAGAAAGAAAGACATAAGAAGACCTTGAAAGGTGGTGATGAGGAGGCTGACAATCTAGGAAGTTTAGATTCAAGTCATGACACGGTGGTGAGAGTTCCTGGGTTTTCCTTTTGCCTCATATATCCCAGATATAAGGTAGAGGAGAGCAGAAATACGGACAGGGCCACCAAAAAAAGAAGGAAACAGCAAAGTCCTGCTCTCTCTATCCAAAAGACAAAGAAAAGGCAGCTTAGCAAGGAAGAAAACTGTGAGACATTGACTCTCACCCAGCTAAACATCACAGAAAAAATCGTGCCTCTATCCCCACTCAGGCCAGCAAAATCCTAGTGCAGACCTAGATTTTCACCTTCACCAAGTAATGAAAGGTCCCCCAAACTTTCCACTAAGGTGATACCGGAAAAGGCCAGGTAGGACTCCAGAATGTTTAACCTTGCCAGGGAACAACGAGGCACCCTCCACCCCTTGCACTGTCAGTAGAAATGACATGAGGACCCTGGACTACTATCTCCACCCAGCAGTAACAAGAGGACCTTTCCCTGACATGCCGGAATGGTATCAGAGTTGACCACGTGGACAGTCAGACTTCCACCTCCATCCAGCGGTAATGAGGCCACTCCTCCACCCATGCTGTCAGCAGTGGCCAAGTGGGTAGCCGTTACATACACTCCTACACCAGCCAGTGATGTATCAGGGGACATCTAGTGGGAGAGCTGGAACTCCTGCCCAGAAGTAATGAGAAGCCCCCATCCACTCATGTGTCAACAAAAGCCAAATAAGGCACATGGAATTCTACTCCACCCTGATGTTAATCCTACCTTTGCTTCCCTGCTGGAGCACTATGAAAAGAAGCCAGCCAAAATGGAAGGTTTGAATAAGATATACAGTCTCATAATAAATGCCCCCAATGTCCAGATTTTAAGTGCAAATTACTCATTACACCAATAACCAGGAAGATTTCAAATGAAATGAGAAAGACAGCCAATAGATGCCCACTCGAAAATGAGCAAGTGCACATCCATAGCAATCAAGTTACATTTGACTTAAGTTTCACCTCTTATACAAGACTTAGCTCAAAGCGGATTATGCACTTAAATAAGTAAGACTATAAAACTTTTTTGGGGGAAAAAAAAAAAAAACACGGGAGGAAAACTTTGGGGCCTGGGGGTAGACAAAGAATTCTTAGACTGGACGCTAACAGCATGATCCACGAAGGGGAAAACTGATAAACTGGACATCATCAAAATTCAAAACTTTCATTCTGTGAACACCTATTAGAGAGTGAAAACACAAGTTAAAAAATGGGTGTGAACATTTGCAAACTATTTATCTCACAAGGACTAGTACCTAGAATATACAAAATGTTCTCAAAACTCAAGAGTTAAAAAACTGGGGCTCCTGGGTGGCTCAGTTGGTTAAGGTTCTGGCTTCAGCTCAGGCCATGATCCTGGGGTCCTGGGATGGAGTCCTGAGTTGTCCTCCCTGCCTAGTGGGGAGCCTGTTCCTCTGTCTCCCCCACCCCCTGCTCATGCTCTCTCTCACTCTCTCTCAAATAAATAAATAACCTTAAAAAAACAAACAAACAAACAACCAAACAATCCAATTAGAAAATAGAAAAGAGACATGAATAGCTATTTCCCTGAAGAGGATATGTATACAGTAAAAAAGCACCAAAAATGATGTAAAGCGTCACTAGTTTTTAGGGAAATTAAAATAAAAACCGCAATGAGATAATTAGGGAAAAAGCTCTTTGACATTGGTCTTGGCAACAATTTTTTTTTTTTTTGGTATGACACCAAAAGCACAAGCAACAAAGGCAAAAATCAACAAGTGGGACGAGGCTGGCATTGTGTACTCGCACAGCCACAAAGGCCAGAACTGGCTGCCAGTTGGAATTCGGGGGCCCCCAGCTTTAGGATGCTGTGGCAGGAACAGGGAGAACTCGGAATGGCTGGCATCTGCAAACATGGAAACCTATGGGGCTAAATCCACTGAAATTCGATGGCTGTCTGAGCCTAGTTTCTTTAGTGGCAAAAGCTGGTGAGGTCTTCTGCAGAGCAGGTCACTAAGAACCACTGTCACTCCCACTACGTGCCTGATACTGGTACTCCTGCCCCTCTTATTTGTTCCTAGCTACCCCTATACATGTTAGCTCTGCCAGTTTCTGGATGGGGTCATACCCCAGGGGGTCCTTCAGGCTGTATCCCAAAAGCTTGGGGTAGCGCACTCCTCACTCTGTCCTCCCTTTTCTGGTGAGAGCATCTTTTTCTAGCTTTCCTGTTTCAAATCAAAACCACAATGAGAGATCTCCTCACACCTGTCGGAATGACTATTAGCAAAAACAAACAAACAAACAAACAAAATATAGCAGCAAGTGTTGTCAAGGATATGGAGAAAAGGGAACCCCAGCATACCACTGGTAGGAAGGTAAATTGGTGCAGCTACTGTAGAAAACAGTATGGAGATGGCCCCCCAAAATTAAAAATGGAAATACCATATGATCCAGTAATTTCACTTCTGGATATACATCTAAAGAAAATGAAATTATCTTGAACAGATATCTGCATTCCCATGTTCAGAGCAGCATTATTCACAATAACCAAGACACGATAACAACCTAAGTGTCAATCAATAGATGGTTAAAGAAAATGCTACATATGTATTTCACATTATATATAAGGAATTATATAACTATAGATATATATATGAAATATTCAGTCATAAAAAAATCCTGCCATTTGTGATAAAATGGGTAGACCTTGAGGGCATTATGCCAAGTAAAATAAGTCAGATAGAGAAAGACAAATACTATATGATCTAAAAACACTGAACTCATAGAAACAAATAGTAGATTGATTGTTACCAAGGGCTGTGCATGGGAGTTATAGGGAGGCATCGCTCCAAAGGTATGAAATTTGTTAGAAGACGAATGAGTTTTGGAGAGCTAATGTACCACGTGATGGCTACAGTTAACAATACCATTTTATATAGCCGAATGCTGCTAAGAGAATAGATCTTAAATGTTCTCACCACCGCCACAACAAAACAGTAATTATTTGAGATGTAGCGTGCTGTTAACTAACCTTATAGTAGTAAGCAGTTCATAGTATACACCTGTAACAAATCATACCATTGTACACCTTAAACTTCTACAATGTTATATGTCAATTATATTGCAATAAAGCTAGGAGGAAAACTCTAAATATGCAACCATCACATAACCCAGCAGTTCATTTTTGGGCAAAGAAATGAAATCCTATCTTCACACAAAAATCTGTACATTAATTTTTCTAGCAACTTTATTTATAACAGCCCCAAACTGGAAACAATTGAGACACCCTTCAGCTTGTGAATGGTTAAACACACTATTGTATATCCTTACCAGAAATACTACTTAGTAGAAAAATAAAAGAACTATTACACCCAATAACTTAGATGAATCTCCTGAGAATTACATTGCGTGAAAAAAGCCAATTCCAAATGATTCCATTCATACAACATTCTTGTGATGAGTAAATTGTAGAAATTGAAAGATCATAGTTGCCAGCAGCTTAAGGAAATGTTGGGGGATGAGAATGATGTGGGTGTGATTATAAAAGGACAAGAGTGGGGACCCTGGTGATGATGGACATGCTCTGTCTTGTGACTGTACTAATGTCGATAACCTAGTTGTTGTCCTATAGTTTTGTAAGATAATTATCATTAGGGGGAAAGAGGAACAGGGTATATGGAATTCATCCATGTTATTTCTTAAAATTACACATTAAAGTACAACGGTTTCACAATAAAACAATTAAACATTCAAGCATCAATAACATCACATCTACATATTTTGCCTCTGGACTATATGGCAATCACATAAATGCCCTTAGTTGATTTTAAGGAAAACTGTCCAGTATAGCCCTGGTGCCTCAGGGACAATGTTTTCTATCGTGCTCATTATTAAGTTATTATCTCCCATTCAAATCCGACGTCCTCTATTTTGTTTTGAGAGGTGGGGCTTGGGTTGCCGCAGAGCACATCCCTTTGCCACTTGGCTCCATCTGTGGGTTCCCTTCTAGATGCTCAGGCTATAATATTGGCAGAACACGAACCCTCACAAAATTCTGAGTCTCAACTCCATATGATCCCCAATCTGAGCTCCGGGGGCACTAGCACCAGCCCGCTGGTATAACCGTTCTTAGAGACACAAATCTCAGCATCGTGGAGTCCTCCCCACCCCCTCAGCCTCTACAGTTTCTCTACTTTTCAGGCAGCATCCTTACCCAAGACTCCTGAAGTCCAGCTCTGCAAAATTCCTCCTTCAATATTCTAAATTCTAGTCATCCCAAACTCTTGCCTGCTGTCCCTGCAGCTGGGGCAGCAAATTCTCTAGTGACTACTTATTTGATTCCTCAGTGCCCCCCTTTGCCTTTCCAGTTCTCCAATATCTGGCTAATAATTCTTAAATTTTATCTGTTAAAATAACCGATACGGTTTCTGTTTCCTGAGTGCAACCTCACAGATGCGGGCTATCAGTAGCAGGGTTTGAAGCTGAATAAAGGGAAAGTAGCTAGAGAGGCAATGAGAGATTATGTGCAAGGCAAAATTATGAGATGGGCAAATAGAGTGCAGGAAGAACAATCAGAAACAAGAGGGGGTGTGGATAGGAGTTCAGGGAGAAGTAGAGTTGCAGAGAGGTAAGTGTTCTGCTTTTGAGAACAGTGCAAACATATGAGGACATGCTAGTATTGCCTTTTCCCCACCTTGTTTCCAAGTTTTGCTTCAGTTCTGGCCCACATATGTTACCAGAATAATTCTCTTTTCACTTACACAGGTCTTTCTTCCCTATAAACAAAAGATATTAACTAAAAGAAAACAGCATCCCCTTTTCTGAACAGATAGAAGAACTAAGATTAAGGGCAAAGAAAAGGGACAGTCACATATACTTTTTTAAAAAAAAAGAGCTTCACAGGGCACCTGGGTGGCTCAGTCTGTTAAGCATCTGACCTCAGCTCAGGTTGTTATCTCAAGATCCTGGAATCCAGCCTTGCAACAGGCTCCACGTGCAGCGGGGAGTCTGCTTGTCCCTCGGTCCCTCCCCTGCTTATGTATTCTCTCTCTATTTCTTTCTCAAACAAATAAACACAATCTTAAAAAAAAAAAAAAAAAAGAGCTCCAAACTTTTCTTTCTTTATTAGTTCATGTTCCTCTACAATACTTTATCTTACCATTGTCTCCTCATTTTTAGCGAGCACTTTCCACACTACAAAACATCTCCATATCTATGTTCTTATGTGACTCTCAAAACAAAGTGGTCTCCCTAGAGACAGATAGCACGTCTTCTGTTGGCTTAATCTACATAATGTGATGGAGTTGATGCAAGGAAGAATAGTTGTCTTCCAGGAAGCTCTTGAGCGATGGGTTTAGGACCGATAGCTGTTATACGTGCAACCCAGGGAGACTAAATATTAACAGGAAAATGTATGAGCAATTCTTCCTCCTCCTGTGGTTTCAGGTTCTCACAACATTTCTACTTTCCCCCTTAAAACAGCATGAATGATTCAAGTAAGTATTTGCCAATTAAAATGGCAAGAACAAATGTCTCTCTTGCCCTAGATGGAGCTTCATGCTTTGATCTTTTATTTTTCTCCTCAACACACCAGTGAAACACCGCAGATGAATGAACATATTATTTCCATTCAACAGAGCTGGACAGCTCTTCTAGACTCATGCAGCCTTGGCCATTGGCAGTACACCATGGAGCTGAAGGAGATGCCACAATGCAGACCCCACCTCACAAACCGTCACTTATAGGAGTCAGTTGGACTTTCACGCCTCCCGACTGGTTCATTTAGACAAGTTCAACTTTCCCAATAGCCCAACAGCAACTATTTTCATGCTGCGACCACATGCAGCTTTCCAATCTCACCAGGTTTTCAAAGGAAGAATAAAAAAGCTGGCTACCTTTCCCAAACACTTTGTTGCATATTAATGACCTAACTGCTGCCTGCATTTCAAAAAGGGAGGGGGGCATCACCAGTCATCTGTTTGTTTCATTCTGAATCCTGGGCAGGCCAATCTGCCACTCTTCCAACTCCCAGGCAGTGTAGAGGCACATCTGCTCGAGGAACAGTTAGCTTGACTCCCGCCCCTCCACAGAAATCACTGCGAGTAAAAGTTTCATGAGGTGGGTACTTTTTCCCCCTGCTTCCTCCTTTTGCAACCGACTGAAGCCCAAATGAGCAAGATGAAATGGCCAGATATTTGGCCATATGTTGGCATCCACATGTGTATGTTTGGGAGGGAAGGGAAGCTGTCAGCTGTACCAAAGGAACATTATAATCATCTGAAATGCAATTAACAACCCCACAGTCAATAAATCTTTGAAGGATTCTAGCAGAGTAAATTATACCTCTCACTTACCTGCAGCAAATTGTCTATGCACCAGTTTCGTTGTTTGTGAAACTTGAATCCAGTCGATTTATTTAGACTCCAAAGTAGTTTCAGGATGTTTCCATACTGTCAATCTACACGGGTTATCTCTGTTCTTCCAGTAACTCCTATAAAAACATACACAGACACACACACGTAGAATTAAAGAATACACTTACGATATATAATGCCGAGTAAATACTGGTTGGTAGTTTAGATATTTGAGCAGCCATAACTCACACTAATTTTTTTTTTTACCATTCTTATTTGTAATAGAAAGTGATGGGAATAAAGATTTTCTCTTTTAAAAAACTATACTGTGTGTTAATGAGGTTTGGTATCTACAATTACACCTAGTAGAAGTACACCAGGTGAGTGGCGAAATCGTAATAAAAATTTATTGATTGGAGACACAGTAGAATAGATTTGACTAAAATTTGCTTGTGATTGCATGCCCTCAGAAGGTGGCAAGGAATTCAACATTTGAGAAGTTAACCATGGGGCTGGGGTTGTGCTAGTAGCTTTTATGTAAATAGCAATAATAAAATAAATAAAATAATAAAATAATTCTTTTCTGTAAACACACAAGTTTTATCCTGTCTACCAGAGGTTCAGCTAACTTCTCTGTACACTGTGAAAGAAGCTAGTTTCACCTACATTTGCACATCAATTTCAGTATTCCCGATCCATAAATGTGTCTTTATTTTCGATTTTTCTTTAAACTGGTTATAATACTCCTGGTTCTCTCACTGAGTCACAAGTTTTATAAAATCTTTAACACCTGTTCATTTTATATCTGTATGAGAGTCGTGATTTTATTTCATTTTTTAAAATGATCTTTTACCACCCTTTACTCCAACTCTATGGGGCATATATATTGTTAAGTACATTTTACTCAGCCCCACAGGGTCTCTTGACTTGCCTGAGGGCCACAAACACAAACAGACATTCCTGACTGTTAGACACTGTGCTACAAGCTGAGGGCACAAAGCTAAACAAGGCTGTCTTTAGCCTCAAGGTCAAGGAGACCAGGGTAAATCTTCATTGAGTGTGGGGTATATGCAAGGTGCTTCCATAGACATTCAGGAACTAAAAACATATAAATCCTCATTGTCCAAACTCACCACTTGCTATATGAAATACTGAACTCAAAGAGATTCAGACAGTGCTATACCCCTCATTACCTGAACTTATTCTATAAACTCTTAATAACTGACTTCAGGAATCAAGTAGATTCGTATAGGGAAAGGCACTCAATTGTTATCTTTAAATCCTCAAAGTCACTTTGTGAGGTAGGCATTCTTCCCATTTTTACAGATAAGAAAAATGAGGCTCAGTGAAAGTGATGTTGAAAAAAAAAAAATCCCATCACTTTAGAATAGAAAGAGATAGCAAGATCACACTGCTCGATGTCCTCATTTTATAGATGGAAAAGCAGAGCTCAGGGAAACAGAGTGATTCTCTTGAATCTTTCATCCACCTAGGAGCCGGGTCTGCCTCAACATCACTGCCCCTACCTTCTACGCATCTTTTCACTTATCTGGGACTAGTCACTAGCGGGAGAATTGGCCACACATCAGTCAAAGCAGGCGGAAAAGTGAGGGGTAAATTATTAAAAGTTGCTGAAGGCTATCCGAAGTCCCCAGGATCTCTTTCCAACCCCTCTTACGGCTATTTATCCATCCAGCTAATCTGTTTTCTGTCTGAATGCATTTCCTTTTCTACTCTAATATTATAATTGTATATGTTTCTTAGTCTACCTAAGGAACACTGTGAGCTATTTAAAATATTTTTAAAAGGCAGTGACTAACATCATTCACAATAAGACAAAAGCCACTTAAGAGGTCAGGTGTCTTAGTGGCTCGATTTAAATCGACTCGGGAGGGAATTGTGTTCTCTAATACCAGTCTGGAATGACAGAAGGATACATCTTACTGATTAATAAGAATATCGAAAACACATTAAGTATCATCAAATCATGGACTCTGTTCAGTAGGGGGAAAATATTCAAATTATAGGTTCATATGACAGAAAGAAAACACTAGTGGGGTCTTTGGTGGCCACAGTTTTGGGAATCATTTTTCTATGTTCTACTGTTGCCCATGGATTTTGAACACCTCTACAGAAAACCAGTGTCCTGGATGGCTTTACACTTCAGTCAGGCTTTGCTCACAAGTTCAAGCACAAATCCCCCCTGTCAGGACCAACAGGAGGGCAGGAGTGATTTTTTATTACCCCCATTTGCAGAGTGTGGCTAAAAATTTGGGCAGATTTCAGAATCTCTGGTGGAGTCAATTACTTTTTACCCACTTATGGTCCAGCAGTCCAGAAACTTTTAAGGCCACACCCTCATGACTACTAAACCATAAAACCAAGCAGATTCCATGCTTTTCTTCCTTTTTTTTGCCCACCTCATCCCAACTCTTCTTGCTTTTGTCCCCTCCTCGATTGTCCCTTTTCTCTTCCACCATTTTTGCCTTCTTCCTGTTCTTCTCCTCTCCCTCCATACAAGTATTACTAGGAGGAAGTTATGATCATAGGTATCTAATGAACAGGCTTATACTACATTACTTCTCAATAAGCAGAACAGAGAGAGGTTACTAGCATCCCTCAAAGAGTTCTATATCCAACTAGCAGCAACAGGTCACTTTTTATGAGGAAAAAATGCAACACATTTGTCATTTTTCTGTCCTTTCAGTCATTCACAACATGCTTCTTACATGGGGCTGATTTTGTTGCAAGACTTCACACCCTCCAGAGACTTTCCCTCAGGAAATTTACAACCTTCTGTTCCTTTCCGAGTCATCAAAATTCTAATGGAGTAGTGTACTATGTAAACCTATGCTAATTTCAGTCATTATGCAGATGTCCAAGTATATTGCAGGTTCCCACCTAAAAGTGTTATTTCCCTCTAGAGTCAAAGGTACTTGGATGAGCTGCTGATTCCTTTGTTAAAATATAATCCACATATCACCAGGTCACCAAATTTATCAAACCTCTGCCAGGAAAACAGGATCCCCCTAGAGAGGTTGGTGAATTGAGCAATGTTGAATTGCCGCTCGTATTGAAAACGGATGGGAAAACATTCTAAAGAAACTTAACTTTTTAATTAATCATAATCTCCCACCTTTGTGAATTTTAAAAATTCCTGCTTTTGTTTTCAATTAACAAGCTCTATTTGGCTCTGTCTGAGCTGCTAGGAAAACAGTATAAAAATACATTTCATGAGTCGTCCCATATAATCCTCAGGACAATTTAAAAGGATCTGCCTGGAATGCATCATTTAGAAACCGACGCTTTAGTGAAGTGACAAGATATGACCAAGGCTACACAGCTAGTCTTAAGTGTTAAAACCCAGATCTTATACCAGCTTCTATGTTCTTTTCCATTTACACCAGATTTTCACTTTGAATATGTTAGTCTAACAATTGGTCCAAGCTGGACTTTCCTTGTATAAATATATCTCAGTGGTTAAAGTGCTTATGTTCTATACAGAGTAAGATCTTCAAAAAGAGTGATGTTCCATCTAGGAGAAATAAGGAGGCTCCCATTTAGCCTTGTAACCAATTATATCTATGATATAATGATCTATGATAATATGATATAATCATATGATTAATACAACTGGATTATGGGCAAAGAGTACAGTTAAGATACATTCAAGGATAAAGTCAGATTTTCCAGATGGAAGTAGGATGCGAGTTGACGTTTCTTCAGATGCACTCTATCACTGTGGCCTTTCCCCATGCCTAAATCAAAGAGCTCATATTTCCTGAGAAAACTAAACTACATCATTAAAATAAAGGAGATTGTGGTAGACACTAGAACAAGACAAATATTAACTTCCTTACATGTTTTCTGTATATAATAAGAAGGGCAAGGTTTTTGAAGCCCAACAGTGGGGAAGCGGCTTCAGAACCTTCATATAGAGTTCATAACACCTACCCCTCACCCCTGCCCACCATCCAGGCTTGATATGAGAACTAAAATATTTTCATTTAGAGGTACCTGGATGGCTCAGTCAGTCAGTGGGCTGACTCAATTTCGGCTCAGGTCATGATCTCAGGGTCCTGAGATCGAGCCCTACACTGGGCTCCACGCTGGGTGCTGGGTGTGGAGTCTGCTTGAGATTCTCTCTCTCCCTCTCCCTTTACCCCTCCTTGCTTGCTTGCTCTCTCTCACCCTCAAACAAATAAATAAATCTTTAAAAAAATAAAATATCTGCATTTAAGGCTGCAGCATACTGTTCAAATTTGACTCATAAATAATTAGAACTCGTCTTATCTCCTCATTCAGCACCAGGTTCGTCTTAGGGATCCATTCTAACAAGGGGCCAAATTCTCTGGCTTCAATGGTGCATTTTGCCACAGGGTGCTGTTGGTTGTGTAGAATATAACACAAGAGTAAGAGTTAAGGGAAGTGAAGATGCAGTGATTCCCTCTTGATTCCTGACACTGACACTCCCACAAGGTTCAAGACCTGGTGTCAATAAATGTTACCATTCCTTACCCAATTGACCAGCCCCATTTCAAACCTGACAGTTGCTGTGTATGTATCCATTTCCTGTGATTATTTCCAAAAGTACATATTTTATCATTTGAGTGTGAACACATAATTTATAATAAAAGCTCAAACAGAGACACTAATGCTAAATACAGAATCTCTGCAAATTATATCCCAACAAATAATAAACTTAATAGAGAATCATGAGACCCAAATTGCTAACCATAAGGAAGAAGGAATGGATCATCTTCTAATAATATTGTACTGAATATAAATGAATAAAGGGTTCTTTTATTGCATTTGGGTCATCAGCATTCCAAATCTCAATGGGGCTTTTGACACAAACATACAATCAAGAGCTGAGTTATTATTTTTATAATGATAATATCCTAGCTGGTGCCTTCAATCAGAAACCTGATAAATAATCACAATTCATAGAACTCAATAACGTGTTAATACATCGATTTCAAAAAAGGATCTGAGATCAGTGTATATCTTTTATTCATTCCCACAGTCTATTTTCTAATAAATTTTGAAACAAAAATCTAAGTTTAAACATGATTATGGTACTCTAGTCAGATATTCAAGTCCAACCTGCCTAAAAACAGATCAAAACAAGATGTGCAACGCATATGATTAAGCCACATCCAACTGTTTCAGCTAAGTTTTCAAGGTAAGTTTGACTTTAAGGAAAAGCATGGCTATTTTTTCATTCATTCATTCTCAGGAAGGCAAAATAACATTATAATCATCTGCACTCATTATAAAGTCACATGGCCTTAGGTTCAAATCTAAGTTGTCAATCACTGACTTTACCGTTCTTCAGATACTTACTCTCTGATTTGTCTTCTCATCTGTAAATGGTTATAATAATGGTATTTAACAAAAAGCCTCGTTTTAGTATTAAATGAGATAACCTACAGAAAGCAAAAAGCACTACTTCTGACATGATAAATGCTAAATTAACAGTAGCTATTATTTTCTAGTTGTCCACAACATTTTTGAAATGCCTATTGATGTACTCTCTTAGGCAACATCGAGACATACTTGTCATCTATGTCCCCACCTTGTCACATACAACCCAACCCCAAATCCCAACATAAGGAAACTAGGGCATTCTCACAGAGCAGTAAAGAAAGGAATCTACATTCCAGAGTCGTGTATTTATTTACGTTTTTATTTAAATTCCAGTTAGTTAACATACAGTCTAATATTAGCTTCAGGTGTACAATATAGTGATTCAATACTTCCATTCAATCCCTGGTGCTCATCAGGACAAGTGCTCTCCTTAATCCCCATCACCTATTTCTCCCATCTCCCCACCCACCACCCCTCTGGTCACCATCAGTTTGTTCTCTATAGTAAAGAGTCTGTTTCTTGGTTTGCCTCTCTCTCTCTTTTTTCCCTTTTCTCATTAAATTCCACATATGAGTGAAATCATATGATATTTCTCTTTCTCTGAATTATTTCACTTAGCATAACACTCTCTAGCTCCATCCATGTCATTGCAAATGGCAAGGTTTCATTCTTTTTTTTAATGCCTGAGCAATATTCCATTGCGTGTGTGTGTGTGTGTGTGTGTGTGTGTGTGTATCACCTCTTTATCCAATCAATGGACACTTGCGCTCTTTCCATAATTTGGCTATTGTAGATAGTGCTGCTGTAAACATCAGGGTGCAAGTATCCCTTTGGATTCATGTTTTAGTATTCTTTAGGTAAATACCTAGTAGTGCAATTGCCGGATCATTGTGGAGTTGCATTTTAAACTTTAATCTGGTCGAAGGCAAGAACCATGAAGCCTCCATATTGGAAGCGAGTCCACCACAGGCAGCATGTGAGTTACACAGCCTCACTCGGCCTCTGCAGCCACCCAGTAAATGGAGGCTCACATCTAAATGATTAAATACATCAGCGTTAAGAGGGGCACTTGGGTGGCTCAGTTGGTTAAGCATCTGCTTTCGGCTCAGGTCATGATTCCGGGGTCCTGGGTTTGAGCCCGGTGTCAGGTTCCCTGCTCAGTGGGGAGTCAGGTCAGGTTCCCTGCTCAGCCTCAGTGGGGAGTCTGCTTCTCCCTCTCCCTCTGACCCTTCCCATGCTCATACTCTTTCTTTCCCTCTCAAATGAATAAATAAAGTATTTTTTTAAAAAATATCTCAGAGTTAAGAATAAAGCTAGCAAATTTTAAAAAAAGCCATTTCATCATCTTCAAAATGGCCTAAATGGTTATTTTCAAACTTAGAATTCTCAGATGGCTTGGCATTTTGTACTAAACTGAGGTGGCATACGAAGAGGCAGCCCTTGGTGCCCAACCCTCCCCCTGCAGCCCTGAATATCTTCCTACTGCTGTTAAATGTAGCTTTTTAGGAGGGACCTCACCTGCATGCATGTCGACATTCAAGTCGACATGTCCAAGTTCCAACCACGTACCTTATACGAAGCCACCCTTGAGCGTACACACTGCAGTAATGATATCTGCTCTCAGGAGGGCACACCAAGGGAAGAGACCCACGTAGATACTAAAGAAGAGCTTGAGTAGGAATTCCAGATCTCAACTAACACCAAGGCCTGATCAAAATATAGTTGGGGACTATAAGCGGGACCTTCCTCTTAACTACATGAAGTCCATGGCTACAAAAAAGGAATTGACTGGAGAAATCCTGTTTGGATTTTTTTAAAGGACGGAGCCCAGGGCAGGTACCTCTCCTGCTTGAGTCTAAATGCAAAATCAGGGTTTTGGAGCCAAACCACTGGGGTTCTGACTCTGCTTCTGTTATTTAGCAATTAAGTAATCTCAGGCAATTTATTTAGTTTCTACGCCTGTTTCTTTGTGAAATAAGAATGATAAACATTTACTTCATAGTATTTGAGAATTAAGAAAGGAGTTAATGCACACAAAGCAGTTCAGAAAGTAGCTAGGAAACAGTATGCATTGTATAAATATTAGCAATTAGCTGTTATTATTATTATTATTGGAAGAAAGAGTAATAGTGATATTGTTAGTGGTGGTAATTATAATAAGATGCTAGTTATGAAATAATATAGTAAATCCTAGCAAAGTAAGTTGCAATCAGGTTTTTATTTTGTCTTGTTTTGTTTGGAATAAGGGTCACTTAGATAACATTTAGCTAGAATAGAAGTCCTTCCTCTGGGTAAGTAATTAAGGTTTGAATTTCTGATTCTGGTCACATCACAGATTGAACTAATCTAGATACACCTTCCATTACAAAACAGACAGAAATACTGGATACGAATCTAAGAAAGGGAACAACAACAGGTACACAGCTCTGAAGGGGGAAAAAAAGGTAGAAGAGGGCTGCCAGATGTGAGAAATGAAAAAGGAAACTTAGCGGGTAGTATGAGCTAAATAAAATGATGCATGTCTGAATAGAGGCAGGCGAAAGGTTCTAGCAGCAGAAAAAAACCTCTGCAAAGTCTGAAGTCACACAACTGTAAGGTATGCCATTTCTAGACCTGAATGCACCTGATAACAGTAATACGGTCCTAAAATATATAAAGTCAAAGAAGGTAGAGCTAAAAAGAGAAATAGACAATTCCATAATCGTAGTAGATTTTAACATACCTCACTCAGTCACTTACAGAAAAACATCAAGATGATTGTAAAAATTTAGAAAAATAGAGACAGTAACTATAAAGGAAACACAAAGATTCTCAGCGAAACTGAAACTAGTTCTAATCCTCTTGATGATATTGTCTGAACAAAACCTCAAGTTTAGAAAACATTTGAACCTAATGAATGAACTTAACCAATTGACATTTATAGAACACTTTACTCAACGAACTTACTCTTGTAAGAATAAGGGAAATTATACTTGATATCATGAAATATTTGGAACTGAATGGCAGTGAATACTGGATAGTTTTAAAACGTAAGGGGTGCAAAGACAGGACTGTCTTTCATGGCAATTTAAACTTCAAATTCATATATTATAAAATAATAAATATAGCATATTCGTGGGCTTTGCATTTAACTAAAGAAATCAGATTTTTAAAAAGGAGAATGTGAAAACAAATTGGAAAGAAAAGTTTGGGATTGATGCAGAAATTAACCAAAACAGCACCACTGGCATAGGGATCACAAAATTTTTCAGCAAAAGTAAAGCTAGTTCCAGGAAAAAATAAATAACAGAAAGGAAACACTTGAAATGACTGAGAGAAACAATTAAAATCATAGCTGAAAACAGGCTATCATCAGAAATAAAACTGATATTTAGAAATTATAGTAGAGTACCATGGCTACTTTTATGACAAAATATTAGAAAACCCTATTAAAAGAGAATTTTTAAAAATAATATTAAATGCCAAAACTGACTAAAGAATGTATAGGACACTTGAATAAAGTCCATTAAATGAACTGAATTGGTAGTAATATACTCTTCAGCCCCTTACACCTTAGTCACCTTATCGCCCCCTTAGAACAATGTTCCCAATCCACACGAAAATCAAGCCTAATTATTTTATATATAAATTCTTCTAAACCTTCAAAAAATGAAGGACAAATAACCCCAAAAGAACTCTATTCAGTAAGAAAAAGTTATTCTGTTTTGGAAGTTTGGTGAGATTGATGATTTGACTTTTGGTAGGGTGCTTTCAATTTGACTCAATAATGGTTCTATAAATGAGCCCTGTAAAATGTATTCAGCAGATCAAGGGTGTAAGTGAATTAATGTAGATTCCTGAAACCTCCCCTTTTTTACTCTTGGGAAGAAAACTCGTGGTCTCAGTAACTTCTGTGAAGTAAAGAAGCCAAAGGTTCGAAGGAACCCAGAGCTCCCCCTTCTTTTATGTTATGAGAAGAGTAGGACATGCATCTAAAGAAATACCAGCTGCCCACAGGTAGATAATCTCCCATTCTACTTCCTATTATGTTATAAAATTTCTGTATCATTTCAGTGCAGTGAGTCTTACCAAAGCTTACTATGATTCTTTCAGATAATCTCCACATCCCTGATCACGTCTCCAAATCCAGACAGGGACAGTTTGAGAAAACTGAAATAAGCCATTCAGAGAAAGACAAAATACTATATGATCTCACTTGCATGTGGAATCTAAAGTGGTCAAACTCATAGAAACACAGAGTAGAATGGTGGTTGCCAAGAGCCAGGTGGTGGGAATATGAGAAGATGTTGGTCAAAGGGTACAAAGCTGCAGTTATACAAGATAAATAACTTCTGGAGATCCAAGCACGACCTGATGATATCTTAACAATTCTGTAGTGAATGCTTGAAATTTTCTAAGAGGATAGATCTAAACCGTTCTCAAAATTAGAAAAGAAAGAAATGAAAAAAACAAAGGTAACTGTGAGGTGATGGATATGTTAATGAGCTTGATTGTGGTGATCATTTCACCATGTATTTATACATTAAAATATCAAGTTGTAGGTCTTAAAATACATATAATTTTTTTATTTGTCAATTATACCTCAGTCAAGAAAAACCACAAAACTACAGGATGTGAAGAACTGAAAAGAAAACAGAGAACAAAGGGAAACGGAAACTCATTTATACCATTGGTGAGAGTGTAAATTTTCTCAAACTCTCTAAAGAGCAATTTAGCAATAAAGAAGTTGAAGATGCCTATTTTTTGTAGCAGTTCTGGTATTAGATATATAACCTATGGCATCATTTCTAAAAGTGCTGATTACAACCCATTAAAAGATTGCCAATTCAATTTAGTGGGTCTTTATCCACTTTAGTTTATTAGAATAGAATACAAAATGCCAGAGAAAATTTTATTTATTATATACATTTATCGGTGTATATGTACATGTATGTATATGCATGTGAATATAGAAAAGGTAAAGGTAAGTATCTTTCCATGTACACAGGTATGTGTACTCGTGTGCAGGTCGTGAGTCCCAAGATAAAATGTATTTCCTTCTGTGAATTACAGTCCAAAAAGTTTAAACACAATTTTTCTGGAGAAACACCCCCACATAAGCACAGTGAGACATTTACAGGGATGTTCACTGAAACATTTTTCATAACCATGAGTAATGGTAAATAACTAGATGTCTTTCAATTAAAAACGGGTAAATAATTCATAGTACTCTTATATAACAAAACACAACCATTCAATAGTCAAAATAAATGAACTAGCTCCTCATGAATCACTATGCAAAATTTCACAATATTGAGCATAAAATGCAAGTTGAAAAAGTACATCTATAAAATTCATGCAAATGAAAAACAAAATAATATTACATACCTTTATAGATATATGGAGTTGAAGGTATAAAAACATACATGGTAAGGATACATACATGCTGAAGGATTCTAGTCACCTCTAGCCTGGTTATCTTTACGTGGTAAGGAGAGCAGATCATGACTGGGGTAATGAGGAATCAGCTATAAGTACAAAAGTATATCTCTTTCCAAAAGAGGGATATGAAACAAATCTGATGATATTGCATTGGCATACCTGAGTGTTTGCAATGTCTCAAAAGTAATTTCTTAATCAAATTAGGTGAACTGACTTAAGGAAGTATTCTGTGCCAAGAGGAGTATTACAACTAATTATAATCATAGCATCTGTATTTAAATGAACTAATAATGCAAAAGAAAAACGGGTATCTCCCCAAACACATTCAACATATGCCCACGGTTGTTACTGGTGGATCAAGATGGAATAACTTTAAATTGAACAGAAAAAAAAAAAAAGATATTGGAAAGAACTTCCCAACTGTGAAATTTAGACTTTAGAGATTTAGGAACAGATGGTGATCAACTACATTTCAGACTTGTACACGTTCCCTTAGCTAGAGGTCAGTTAAAATGACCAACTTTCTCCCGAGGTGCTACACATATTTGTGTCGTGCTAACTCCAAAAATATTTAAGTAGCGATAAAAAAAGCTAAGAATGGGTAAACACCTTCAATTCACATTGTCAGCTGTGGTTTTTGCACAAATACTTAACTTTCCTTAGGCCAAAATGCTTGCCACATGAATGATTCCAGTTACAACTGCAGACTATTCAAAAAGTGGTTGCAAGCACCATGAAAATCAGACTTCAGCATAAATTAGTATGTTTCAAACCACCACCGAATGTTAGGGCCAAAGGCTCTTTTTAAATTAACTATTTCGTATTTTTACATAAACTTTACCTACACAGTATGAGGAAAATGAGCAAACTCATAAACTGGTCTTCACATTCTATGACACGCTCAATAAGAAAGTGGAAACACATGCTCCTCATACCAGCATTTAACCATGGATACTGCATTTAAAAAATGCAAAATGTAATTAATTATCTATTAGAAGATCACCGAGACTAATAAGAAGACTAACATTCTGCCAATTAGTTATATAAACTCAAGTGATCAGTTGAGCTCCTTGGAATTCCTTGTGGTGGACAAACTCTGAAGTGGACCCCGGGGAGTCAAAGCTTGACATAACCCACTTCCCTTGAGTGTGTGGGCAGGACCCGAGACTTACTTCTAGCCAACAGAATATGACAAAGGTAATGGGACAGTCATTCTGTGCTTACATAAGATTGTATCTTAGCACACGGTAGCAAGAGATTTTCCTGCTGGCTTAAAGGAATAAGTTTCCACATTGTAAGATGGTTCAGGAATAAGGGGGTTTATGAGTAGACCTGTAGAAGGACCATTTGGTGAGAAACTATAGTATCAAGTAGGAGCAGAGGGCCCTCAATTGATAGCTAGTCACAAATGCGGACCTCAGTCCTACAATCACAAGGAATTCAGCCCCAAATCATAAAAGCTTGGACAAGGATTCTGAGCTTCAGAAAGGAACACAGCCTTGCCCACCTGTGGACTGCAATCTTGTGAGATAATGCACAAAAGAACCGGTTAAGCTGGGCCTAGACTTGTGATCCACAAAGACTGTGAGATCCGAAATGTATATTGTGTTAAACACCTAAGTTTGGGTAATCGAAATGTAGCAACAGACAACTAAAACAGTTCCCCAACTGTGAAAAAGTTGGGTTGTCAGAAGTTCTCCATTTTGCGTGTGCATCAGAATTACCCAAGACTTTTTTTTTTCTTTTTAAACAAATACACAAGTCCGTACCTCAATGCAAGTGGTCGATCAGAATTTTGAGAGATGAGGCTGAGATATACTAATTTTTTAAAGATTCCCAGGTGATCCTCATGACACTGAACTGACTCTTAAGATCCTTTCTGGTTATAAATATGTTTATAAATGATATCTGGCATCAAGGTTTGCTACGCTTACTTCCTCTCATTTTCTTGTACAGTAAATCACACAAGATATTTGCTATTGCTCCAGAGACCAATTTTTAAAACATGGAAATGGCTGCACTTGATAAATATATCTATCTTTGGGCATCTTCCAAGCCAATATGTCATCAACCAGTGTGTGATCATTTACCTTCCTTCTTAAAAGAGAGAGAGAGAGAGCTGAGAAAGAGAAACACAAAGATACACATGCACCCATTTTAAATGACCTACACACACAAAGAGACCACAAATGAAGCCTGTTTGGGGTGGGGGTGGGAACAGGCACATCTTATTACTTTCTTTCCTCTCATTGTCTCTAAAACCGGAACTTCCCCTTCCATCCCATCTCCGGATGGGCAAAAATCCCCTATTTTCTACTGACTCTTTTTTGTACTAATACCTGAGCAAAGCTCTGTTGCTCACCATCACCAATCTATAATGAGAGAGGAAAACACAGGCAAGGAGAGGAGAAACTAAACCTTGGAGAACTCTCAGCTATAAATTAAAGTTCGATCTTACTTATATTGTAAAAGTAATGTCCCCATGGAATAGAGACTAGAGAGTTTTTCCTCCCTCCATTCACTTCTAATTTATATTTGTCCCAAGTTAAGGTACTGTGAAGAAAAGCTGTAGAAGCTGAGGGGCCAGAGGAATTGATTTTTGTTTTTTGTCTTCAAAAAAGAGGAATAACGAGAACAGAGTATCAGATGGTAAGTTAGAAGGGCATGTGCCTCAGTTTTGATCCTTGGTTTAATGTGTTAACCTCTATACCTCTGGTTCAAGGCCCTATGGTTGCTGAGTTTCTAAGGGCAAATATAAATCCTGAAAAAGTGGTTCATTCTGGGTTGCCCTCTTTTCAAATGGGGTCAAACTACTTTCCTGGCAGATTTCCTGTAAGGTGATTTATTATATTGCTGAAGAAATGAATGAATGAATGAATGAATGAATGAATGAATGAATGAGCAGACTCTCCTCTTCTTCTAATCATCCCCATGCAGAATTTGTAAAATCCATTAATCATAGATGGGGCTTGAATGAGGTTTCAGGACTTCAGAAGGCAGGCTGCTAGAGGTTTAAACAGAGTTTTCCTTTTATTAATGCAACAATGAGCCAAAAACATTGAAAAGGGAGAAGCAAATATTTTGCAACCATCTTCAAAGTCAAAGAATGCTCAGAGACTTATTTTTTCCTGCTTTTAGATTTCAGGTCAGTGGGTCTGGGTTCGGGAATCCTTAGATAGCACGTTTCAAACAGAGAGTGTGGTGGCGTTACACTCTCTTCTCCCCTCTCTCTCCTGTACTACCCCTCGCTCCCACCCCAAGTCCTATTACTGTTCTGTTGAAGCTGCCTTTGGAACAAAGATTAACCTTTAATACACACTTGTGTGTCCCCCAATAAATAATACACTTCATTGTGTTTCAATTAGTCTCTTACTCTCAAAAACTCTAATAGTAACTCCAGATGTGGTCTCCTCACATTTCAAATTCTGATGGGGCTGGGCCTCTTGGCACTTTGATCACCTGTCACGTGTGCTTTTTATTGTATAAATATTTATGTTTAATCTGGATCTCTGCTGACTAAATTTACTTTTCTAACTATGATACACACTCTAATATCTCTCCCCAGGATACTGTCTCTTACCATTAAACTAATTATAGGAACAGTGGATATGATATCTCTTCTTTTATAATAAACCCAACCAACCGTGCCATATTCTCATTGCCAGTAGAACATTTAATTCCCTTGATGGTAGTTTTAATTGTTGCTAAGAACAATATTTTTTCCAGGGCTCTTCATTTCTATCACCAACAATAAGACGTATTTCCTTTTCCAAGAGCAAGTTTTCCTCAGGGAGGAAAAAAGTTACTTCAAAACCACACAAAATGTACTGAGGATTCATTCTAAGGAGTGGAGAAAAATATACTAAATTGAGAAGTGAAATCTGGAGTACACAACCACCTACACTACATACGGGCCTTTCGCTTTACACTTCAGGGTCCCTTCATCCGTAATGAAAATAAGTGCTTTCTAAAAAAAGGACATTTCCCCCCTCTGGGATCGCATATAAGTGATCTAACTGGCACACAGTAAATCCCTGAGAGTGCAACGCGGACTTCTCTCCCTTAACACGTGCTCATGCAAATGGTGAATATTGGTAGGAGGAATGCGTTTATTTTCTTTTTCTTTTTTTTTTTTTTTAAGAATTTATTTATTTAGGGGTGCCTGGGTGGCTCAGTCATTAAGCTTCTGCCTGCGGCTCAGGGCATGATCCCAGCGTTCTGGGATCGAATCCCGCATCGAGCTCCCTGCTCGGCGGGAAGCCTGTTTCTCCCTCTCCCACTCCCCCTGCTTGTGTTCCATCTCTCGCTGGCTGTCTCTCTCTGTCAAATAAATAAATAATATCTTTAAAAAATTATTTATCTGAGAGAAAGAGAACAAGCGGGGGGGACAGAGGGAGAGAGAGAAGCAGGCTCCCCACGGAGCAGGGAGCCCAACACAGGGCTTGATCCCAGGACCCTGGGATCACAACCGGAGCTGAAGGAAGATGCTTAACGACTGAGCCACCCCGGTGCCCAGAGGAATGTGTTTTTATTTTGTTTTCATTTTTTATTTTTTTAATGTTTTTTTTATTATATTATATTAGTCACCATACAGTACATCCCTGGTTTTTGATGTAAAGTTCGATGATTCATTAATTGCGTATAACACCCAGTGAAAAACAAAGCTGGGGGCATCACAATGCCGGATTTCGAGCTGTACTACAAAGCTGTGATCACAAAGACAGCATGGTACTGGCACAAAAACAGACACATAGACCAATGGAACAGAACAGAGAACCCAGAAATGGACCCTCGGCTCTTTGGGCAACTAATCTTTGATAAAGCAGGAAAAAACATCCGGTGGAAAAAAGACAGTCTCTTCAATAAACAGTACTGGGAAAATTGGACAGCTACATGCAAAAGAATGAAACTTGACCACTCTCTCACACCATACACAAAGATAAACTCCAAATGGATGAAAGACCTCGATGTGAGACAGGAATCCATCAAAATCCTAGAGAAGAAAATAGGCAGCAACCTCTACGACATCGGCCAAAGCAAACTTTTTCATGACACATCTCCAAAGGCAAGAGAAACAAAAGAAAAAATGAACTTGTGGGACTTCATCAAGATAAAAAGCTTCTGCACAGCCAAGGAAACAGTCAAAAAACTAAGAGGCAGCCCACGGAATGGGAGAAGATATTTGCAAATGATACTACAGATAAAAGACTGGTATCCAAGATCTACAAAGAACTTCTCAAACTCAATACACAAGAAACAAATAAACAAATCATAAAATGGGCAGAAGATATGAACAGATACTTTTCCAATGGTGACATACAAATGGCTAACAGACACATGAAAAAGTGTTCAAAATCATTAGCCATCAGGGAAATTCAAATCAAAACCACACTAAGATACCACCTTACACCAGTTAGAATGGCAAAAATGGACAAGGCAAGAAATAACAACTGCTGGAGAGGATGGGGAGAAAGGGGATCCCTCCTACATTGTTGGTGGGAATGCAAGTTGGTACAGCCACTCTGGAAAAAAGTGTGGAGGTCCCTTAAATAGTTAAAAATTGAGCTACCCTCTGACCCAGCCATTGCACTACTGGGTATTTACCCCAAAGATACAGACATAGTGAGGAGAAGGGCCATATGCACCCCAATGTTCATAGCAGCATTGTCCACAATAGCTAAATCATGGAAGGAACCGAGATGCCCTTCAACAGATGACTGGATTAAGAAGTTGTGGTCCATATATACAATGGAATATTACTCAGCTATTAAAAAGAACGATTTCTCAACATTTGCTGCAACATGGACGGCACTGGAGGAGATAATGCTAAGTGAAATAAGTCAAGCAGAGAAAGACAATTATCATATGGTTTCTCTCATCTATGGAACATAAGAACTAGGAAGATCGGTAGGGGAAGAAAGGGATAAAGAAAGGGGGGGTAATCAGAAGGGGGAATGAAGCATGAGAGACTATGGACCCTGAGAAACAAACTGAGGGCTTCAGAGGGGAGGGGGGTGGGGAAATGGGATTTGCATGGTGCACAGGAATGTGTTTTTAAAGATGACCTCATTCGCATCTAATCAGTTCAAGCATCATATTTGATGTGGCTACATTGAAGGTATTCTTGCATCAAGTAGGGACTTTCTAGAAACTTTGATCAATTTTTTTTTTTTGCCCATTTCCTAAAGCATAACATCAATTCTGCTTTTCAGAAGCAAAACAAAACATGCACATGTTGTAAAAACATCAGCATCAAAATTGCAGGATATGGGGAAAGCAGGAAATATGCCAACATCTCATTGGTCAATTCGGTCACTTACTTCCATGAACCTCCGTCTACCCATGTACAAATCTGGATTGAATTAGACCAGTGATGAGAAACCATTTTTGTCAGCACTGATTCAGGGCAGAAATGTGCATGGGCTTGTATTTGGAAGAAACTGTGTATATCCATACCTATACATACACCGACATCTATACCCACTTTGCCAATTTCTACAGCCATCTACATTTATATCGGTATCTTTAGGAACTGTAACATCTGTAACTGTGATGGGTAATTACTTTATTATTTCTAAATTCTTAAAGGCTTTTGCAGCAAAAAAAAAATTCAGAAAATGTATTAATAGTCTTCGAAATAGCATCTAGGAATAATAATAATATACATCCACTGATGTGTAGGGTTAATGTAGGGGACATAATTTAGTATTAAGAATTGAGACACACAAATAGGATTTTCAAAATTCTGATTAAGAGATTGGTAAGCAGATGGAGAAATGTTGCTTCTACCATTTCAGCTCCTACTACTCTTGACCGCATACATTGTATTGCATCAATATTGGCCCTCACTCTTTTTCTGTAACATACAAATTAATTTCTGCCTCAGGATCTTTGCATTCTCCTCTGTTTGGAACTCTTTGACTCAGTACTTCTGAATGGCTTATTTGTTCATTCTTCTCTCTTTTGGTGTATAATCACTATCTCTAAGAGAAATCCCTACCTCTTTTATACTTGTCTCTCATCCATCCTTGTTTATAACAGGGCCCTATTTTATTTTCTCATAGTACTCATCACTATCTAAAATAAAGTACATTAATTGTCTGTTTCTGTTTGAGAATATAAATTTTTCAAGGACAGAGATTTTGTCAGTCTTATAACTCCAGCATAGAGCAGGTGTTCATTAAATATTGGTTGAATGAAGAAATGTGTTTTTTTTCCCCTTGTCCTTCAGATTATGTCTTAGACCAAGTTTTAAGACAAGGTAAGTCATTATTGCTCATCAATGAAGTATGTGTTTGTAAAACGATAAGTGAGAATGTTAATAACAATTAGCACGATACTTAGCATATTTGCTATCTCATTGATTTCCCCACTGAAAGTGATATTATAACCATCTCTGCATCGAGGATGAGTTCCTGCTCTGTCTTTCTGATTTTAGATCAGCTCCAGGGTTTTCACAGGAAAACTATTTTTAACATCACAAATTGGAAATGTCCACATGGCACTGTTTTTCCAGGTATACAGACCTCCCTCGATATCCCTTAACAGTGGATTTCTAATCATTCTATAGTTGTGAAAACAAGCTAACATCAAATAATGCAAGAGAAAATTAAGCCTGCTTTTTGTCAGAGGAATAAATCTCAGACAAATCATGTTTTCACAAAAAAAATAGCCAGTTTATAGTATAGTGTCCAGGGTTAGTAACACTTAAAAGAGTACTCAGAGACTCCGACTTTCTCACCTCACACAGTTTCCCAACCATTTAGACAATTCACTTCATATTTGAGCCTCAGAAATAGTACCAGTCTAGTGGAGGCATAAATAGAAAGCTATTTATGGACCTCTTAGAAAATTAGAGTCAGAACATGACCCAAGCCTATTGTTTGAAAAAAATTATTAAAGAATAACTGACATACAATATTGTATTAGTTTCAGGTGTGTGATACAGTGAGTCAATATTTATAAACATTACAAAATGGTCACCACAATAAGTCTAGTTGCCATCTGTCACCACAAAAGTTGCTACATTAGTGACTATATTCCCTCAGCTGTGTACATAATATCCTGTGACTTATTTTAAAAAGTATTTAATTTTTTTGCTTTATAAATATGTTATATGTTATGTACATCCAAAAAATGACATTAAAATATTACTCTGTGTTCCAGAAAAGATATTAAAGTTTTCTATTATTTACATCAAACAAGCAAGCACCTTTAAAAAAAAAAACAAACAAACCAAAAGAGCCCTATTCTTCCTTTTCTGACATTCCCCTAGCCAGAGGGGACACTATGTCCCCTTCCAAATGACCAAGACCCTTTTCAGAGCCTGCACTCTGTGAAGACATCCTCTGATTAGAAATATCCCCTCTGGCTGGAATCATAGGGGCAGAGGAGGGAGGGGCAAGGGAGAAGGGGGTCCAGACTTGGGCAGGGGATTTCTGCGGTTTCTGGCCAGCTGCCCTCAGACACTTGCTACCCTTTGCCATCCTTGTGTGGACAGGCTAGGCTGGAGGTGGTGTGGGAGCTGTCCACCCACCCAGGCCTTCAGGGTGGGTTCACAGAGCCATGACAGGCCAATGCTCCAGGGATACTTTTTTTTTTTTTTTAACTTCGGAGATTTTATTAACATGAGTTTTTAAGAACAAGCATCCGGGGCAGCTGGGTGGCTCAGTTGGTTAAGCGTCTGCCTTAGGTTCAGGTCATGATCCCAGGGTTCTGGGATCAAGCCCCAGGTCAGGCTCCCTGCTCAGTGGGGAGTCTGCTTCTCCCTCTCCTCCCTGCCTGTGCTCTCTGTTGCTGTCTCTGTTGCTATCTCCGTCTTAAATAAATAAAATCTTAAAAACAAATTTAAAAAAATAAAAACAAGCATCCATACCAGTCTGGGGTTGAGAATGGAAGAAGGGGGGGAGGGGGGAGGAAGGAGAGAGGAGGGCAAAGCAGGGTAAGGGGAAGGAATTCTGCTCTATTGGTAACAAAGCTTTGGGTTCACCCCATCATGGATTTCATAGTTCCCCAGAGACACATGGTCCTTAAAAATCTTGTCCCACTTCTTCAGGATGACCTTGTTCTAATGGGTACCAGTTTGGGCTGTGATCAGCTTCTTAAGGTCCCCGATGGTGCCATCAGTGTTGCATCTAACAGGGACCTTCTTACCTAGACAGTTGTTGCAAACAACCTCCATCATCCTGTCTGGAGCTCAAAACACCTGGAACCTGTGGCTGCCACAACCTCCTTGCTCAAGGGCGAAGCCCAGGTCAGAGTGGACTCCAAGAGCTGGAAGCAGACTTTTAATCCAATTCACCTATTTTGTCCATCCCCATACCCCCACCTGGCAACCATCAGTTTGTGCTCCGTATCTATGAGTCTGTTTGTTTTATTTTGTGTAGTTGTTTGTTTCGTTTCTAAAGTCCATATATAAATGAACTTCTACAGTATTTGTCTTTCTCTGACTTATTTCACTTAGCATGATAGCCTCTAGGTCCATCCATGTTATTGCACATGGCAAGATTTCATTCTTTTTTTTATGACTAATCTTCCGTTATTCCATATCTTCTTTATCTATTCAACTATCCATGAACACTGAGATTGCTTCCATTTCGTGGCTCTTGTAAATACTGCTGTGATGAATATAAGGGTACATATATCTCTGTAAATTCATGTTGTTTTGGTTTTTTTTTTTTTTTTTGGATACTTAGTGGAATTGCTGGATCATATTGTTAGTTCTATTTTTTTAAAAGATTTATTTATTTATTTGAGAGACAGAGCAAGTGCAAGCGAGTGGGGGAAGGGCAAAGGTAAAGGGAGAGAGAGAATCCTCCACCAGACTGTGTACTGAGCGTGGAGCTGGACGAGGGGCTTGACCCCAGGACCCTGAAATCATCACATAAGCCAAAATCTAGATTTGGCCACTTAACCAACTGAGCCACCCAGGTACCCCTGGTAGTTCTATTTTTAATTTTTTGAGAAAGCTCCATAATGTTTTCATAATGGCTGCACCAATTTACATTCCCTCCAACAGTGCAAGAGGTTTCCCTTTCCTCCACATCCTGGCCAATACGTGTCATTTCTTGTCTTTTCCATAGTAGCCATTCTAACAGATGTAAAGTAATACCTCATTGTGGTTTTGATTGACATTTCCCTGATAATTAGGGACGCTGAGCATCTTTTCATGGAGCTATTGGCCCTCTGTACACCTTTTTTTGGAAAATGTCTATTCCGATCCTCTGCCCATTTTTTAAATCAAATTGTTTCTTTATTGAGTGGTATTCAAGCATACTCCTAAAAGAAAAAAAAAAAATAAGTAGCAAGAAATGAAGACCCTGGTTATGTATATTATTTAATGGAGTTGTGCATGATTTGTTGTCCTGCTGAAGGTCTATTTTGTAGTCAAGTTATCCAAGTGGTTTGTAGTGGTGGAACCTATACACTTTTTTTTTTT